>NC_133156.1:223016850-223020129 GCF_040802235.1 Manis javanica
CTGCCTGCGCGGTGGGGGACACCGCCGGCCCGCACGCAGGTTGGCCCTGCCTCTGGGCGGGGCTGGCCGGCTGAAGGCGGGTGTGCCCACCCCACCCCCACTCGCACCCCCAGCCCCAGCCCCAGCCCCAGCCCCCGGAGGCGTGTGGGGGCGGGGGACGAGGCCCGGCAGCAGCAGGTGGCCACGACGGGGCGGGCGGGGAAGGGGCTGGGCGAGGGCAGGCGCCCGCGCTAGAGCGGGCGGGAGGGGCAGGGGGCCAGGGCAGAAAGAAAGCGGGGAGGCAGAGAGGAAAAAGAGCCTACAGCACCCGGTATTCCCAGGCGGTCTCCCATCCAAGTACTAACCAGGCCCGACCCTGCTTAGCTTCCGAGATCAGACGAGATCGGGCGCGTTCAGGGTGGTATGGCCGTAGACGCCAGAGGCCGGCCCTGCGCGCCCCAAGAGCCTGCGCGTCCCCGCCTGCCTCCACGCCCCGAGCCTCTGCCGCTGCCCCCCCAACCCCACCGGCCCCGTGCCCAGGCCGCTCTCGCGCCGGCCCGCCCGCGCTGCACCGCTGCCCACCGGGCCCCTACTGGCCCCGGTCCAGCCGGGGTCCCCGGCGCCACCACAGGCCCTCCGCCGCCCTCCTTCCTTCTGCCACCTTCTCCATGACACCCGCAGGGAGCACGAGCGAACCGGAGCGACGGAGAGGAGAGACACACGGACACGAGGATTCAACACACAGGCACACACCTAGGGCGGACACGGGGACGAACAGCCAGGCGGCGCACACGCTGTGAAACTCACGCGCGCGCACGCTCGCACTGCCTCACACAGGCGCGCGCGCGCAGACACACACACACACACACACACACACACACACACACACACACACACACACACCAACCCGACAGGCACCGCGACGCTCTCCTGGAGGGGCAGCTTCCACACGAGGCCGTGGTCACGCTCGGGCTGCTCTTGGGCAAGGCGGCCGGGCCCTGGGGCCCGCAGTCACCCGTGCAGCCCCCGAGGACCTGCAGCCACGCTGCGAGGCGCCGCGTTGTGCGGGGACCCCTGCCCGGGGAACCAGGCGCCCGGGAGATGGGTGTGAGCGCGCGCTGGCGCGTTTCTTCCGGCTGCTCGCTGTGCGTTTGGCACGGGCGCCCCGGCACTCGCCGGAGCGCGCGCGCCTGGCTGTTGCGGGAGAGCGGCGTCGGACGTCTGCCTGGCGCGGTCGATCGGCCCGCTCCCGGTCCCGGGTGGGGGGCGGGGACCGAGGGGCGAGGGCGCGCACACCGAGCGCGGACGACGGGGCGCGCCCCGGGGCCCAGGGACGGTGGTCCCCTCCTGCCGGCCCGGGCATTCACTAGCCCCCTACCGTGGCAAGGAGGGGAGCGCAGCCCGGGGTCCGGGGACGGGGCGTGCGGCGGGTGCTGGGGGGCGCCCAGGGCCTGCGCTGTCCGGCGGGTGGGCGCGAGTGGAGCGCACGGCTTAGGGGCTCCCAGGCTGCGGAGGGAGCCCAAGGCCTGCCTGCGCGGTGGGGGACACCGCCGGCCCGCACGCAGGTTGGCCCTGCCTCTGGGCGGGGCTGGCCGGCTGAAGGCGGGTGTGCCCACCCCACCCCCACTCGCACCCCCAGCCCCAGCCCCAGCCCCAGCCCCCGGAGGCGTGTGGGGGCGGGGGACGAGGCCCGGCAGCAGCAGGTGGCCACGACGGGGCGGGCGGGGAAGGGGCTGGGCGAGGGCAGGCGCCCGCGCTAGAGCGGGCGGGAGGGGCAGGGGGCCAGGGCAGAAAGAAAGCGGGGAGGCAGAGAGGAAAAAGAGCCTACAGCACCCGGTATTCCCAGGCGGTCTCCCATCCAAGTACTAACCAGGCCCGACCCTGCTTAGCTTCCGAGATCAGACGAGATCGGGCGCGTTCAGGGTGGTATGGCCGTAGACGCCAGAGGCCGGCCCTGCGCGCCCCAAGAGCCTGCGCGTCCCCGCCTGCCTCCACGCCCCGAGCCTCTGCCGCTGCCCCCCCAACCCCACCGGCCCCGTGCCCAGGCCGCTCTCGCGCCGGCCCGCCCGCGCTGCACCGCTGCCCACCGGGCCCCTACTGGCCCCGGTCCAGCCGGGGTCCCCGGCGCCACCACAGGCCCTCCGCCGCCCTCCTTCCTTCTGCCACCTTCTCCATGACACCCGCAGGGAGCACGAGCGAACCGGAGCGACGGAGAGGAGAGACACACGGACACGAGGATTCAACACACAGGCACACACCTAGGGCGGACACGGGGACGAACAGCCAGGCGGCGCACACGCTGTGAAACTCACGCGCGCGCACGCTCGCACTGCCTCACACAGGCGCGCGCGCGCAGACACACACACACACACACACACACACACACACACACACACACACACACACACACCAACCCGACAGGCACCGCGACGCTCTCCTGGAGGGGCAGCTTCCACACGAGGCCGTGGTCACGCTCGGGCTGCTCTTGGGCAAGGCGGCCGGGCCCTGGGGCCCGCAGTCACCCGTGCAGCCCCCGAGGACCTGCAGCCACGCTGCGAGGCGCCGCGTTGTGCGGGGACCCCTGCCCGGGGAACCAGGCGCCCGGGAGATGGGTGTGAGCGCGCGCTGGCGCGTTTCTTCCGGCTGCTCGCTGTGCGTTTGGCACGGGCGCCCCGGCACTCGCCGGAGCGCGCGCGCCTGGCTGTTGCGGGAGAGCGGCGTCGGACGTCTGCCTGGCGCGGTCGATCGGCCCGCTCCCGGTCCCGGGTGGGGGGCGGGGACCGAGGGGCGAGGGCGCGCACACCGAGCGCGGACGACGGGGCGCGCCCCGGGGCCCAGGGACGGTGGTCCCCTCCTGCCGGCCCGGGCATTCACTAGCCCCCTACCGTGGCAAGGAGGGGAGCGCAGCCCGGGGTCCGGGGACGGGGCGTGCGGCGGGTGCTGGGGGGCGCCCAGGGCCTGCGCTGTCCGGCGGGTGGGCGCGAGTGGAGCGCACGGCTTAGGGGCTCCCAGGCTGCGGAGGGAGCCCAAGGCCTGCCTGCGCGGTGGGGGACACCGCCGGCCCGCACGCAGGTTGGCCCTGCCTCTGGGCGGGGCTGGCCGGCTGAAGGCGGGTGTGCCCACCCCACCCCCACTCGCACCCCCAGCCCCAGCCCCAGCCCCAGCCCCCGGAGGCGTGTGGGGGCGGGGGACGAGGCCCGGCAGCAGCAGGTGGCCACGACGGGGCGGGCGGGGAAGGGGCTGGGCGAGGGCAGGCGCCCGCGCTAGAGCGGGCGGGAGGGGCAGGGGGCCAGGGCAGAA
>NC_133156.1:223020629-223125629 GCF_040802235.1 Manis javanica
GGGACGGGGCGTGCGGCGGGTGCTGGGGGGCGCCCAGGGCCTGCGCTGTCCGGCGGGGTGGGCGCGAGTGGAGCGCACGGCTTAGGGGCTCCCAGGCTGCGGAGGGAGCCCAAGGCCTGCCTGCGCGGTGGGGGACACCGCCGGCCCGCACGCAGGTTGGCCCTGCCTCTGGGCGGGGCTGGGCCGGCTGAAGGGCGGGTGTGCCCACCCCACCCCCACTCGCACCCCCAGCCCCAGCCCCCAGCCCCAGCCCCCGGAGGCGTGTGGGGGCGGGGGACGAGGCCCGGCAGCAGCAGGTGGCCACGACGGGGCGGGCGGGGAAGGGGCTGGGCGAGGCAGGCGCCCGCGCTAGAGCGGGCGGGAGGGGCAGGGGGGCCAGGGCAGAAAGAAAGCGGGGAGGCAGAGAGGAAAAAGAGCCTACAGCACCCGGTATTCCCAGGCGGTCTCCCATCCAAGTACTAACCAGGCCCGACCCTGCTTAGCTTCCGAGATCAGACGAGATCGGGCGCGTTCAGGGTGGTATGGCCGTAGACGCCAGAGGCCGGCCCTGCGCGCCCCAAGAGCCTGCGCGTCCCCGCCTGCCTCCACGCCCCGAGCCTCTGCCGCTGCCCCCCCAACCCCACCGGCCCCGTGCCCAGGCCGCTCTCGCGCCGGCCCGCCCGCGCTGCACCGCTGCCCACCGGGCCCCTACTGGCCCCGGTCCAGCCGGGGTCCCCGGCGCCACCACAGGCCCTCCGCCGCCCTCCTTCCTTCTGCCACCTTCTCCATGACACCCGCAGGGAGCACGAGCGAACCGGAGCGACGGAGAGGAGAGACACACGGACACGAGGATTCAACACACAGGCACACACCTAGGGCGGACACGGGGACGAACAGCCAGGCGGCGCACACGCTGTGAAACTCACGCGCGCGCACGCTCGCACTGCCTCACACAGGCGCGCGCGCGCAGACACACACACACACACACACACACACACACACACACACACACACACACACACACACACCAACCCGACAGGCACCGCGACGCTCTCCTGGAGGGGCAGCTTCCACACGAGGCCGTGGTCACGCTCGGGCTGCTCTTGGGCAAGGCGGCCGGGCCCTGGGGCCCGCAGTCACCCGTGCAGCCCCCGAGGACCTGCAGCCACGCTGCGAGGCGCCGCGTTGTGCGGGGACCCCTGCCCGGGGAACCAGGCGCCCGGGAGATGGGTGTGAGCGCGCGCTGGCGCGTTTCTTCCGGCTGCTCGCTGTGCGTTTGGCACGGGCGCCCCGGCACTCGCCGGAGCGCGCGCGCCTGGCTGTTGCGGGAGAGCGGCGTCGGACGTCTGCCTGGCGCGGTCGATCGGCCCGCTCCCGGTCCCGGGTGGGGGGCGGGGACCGAGGGGCGAGGGCGCGCACACCGAGCGCGGACGACGGGGCGCGCCCCGGGGCCCAGGGACGGTGGTCCCCTCCTGCCGGCCCGGGCATTCACTAGCCCCCTACCGTGGCAAGGAGGGGAGCGCAGCCCGGGGTCCGGGGACGGGGCGTGCGGCGGGTGCTGGGGGGCGCCCAGGGCCTGCGCTGTCCGGCGGGTGGGCGCGAGTGGAGCGCACGGCTTAGGGGCTCCCAGGCTGCGGAGGGAGCCCAAGGCCTGCCTGCGCGGTGGGGGACACCGCCGGCCCGCACGCAGGTTGGCCCTGCCTCTGGGCGGGGCTGGCCGGCTGAAGGCGGGTGTGCCCACCCCACCCCCACTCGCACCCCCAGCCCCAGCCCCAGCCCCAGCCCCCGGAGGCGTGTGGGGGCGGGGGACGAGGCCCGGCAGCAGCAGGTGGCCACGACGGGGCGGGCGGGGAAGGGGCTGGGCGAGGGCAGGCGCCCGCGCTAGAGCGGGCGGGAGGGGCAGGGGGCCAGGGCAGAAAGAAAGCGGGGAGGCAGAGAGGAAAAAGAGCCTACAGCACCCGGTATTCCCAGGCGGTCTCCCATCCAAGTACTAACCAGGCCCGACCCTGCTTAGCTTCCGAGATCAGACGAGATCGGGCGCGTTCAGGGTGGTATGGCCGTAGACGCCAGAGGCCGGCCCTGCGCGCCCCAAGAGCCTGCGCGTCCCCGCCTGCCTCCACGCCCCGAGCCTCTGCCGCTGCCCCCCCAACCCCACCGGCCCCGTGCCCAGGCCGCTCTCGCGCCGGCCCGCCCGCGCTGCACCGCTGCCCACCGGGCCCCTACTGGCCCCGGTCCAGCCGGGGTCCCCGGCGCCACCACAGGCCCTCCGCCGCCCTCCTTCCTTCTGCCACCTTCTCCATGACACCCGCAGGGAGCACGAGCGAACCGGAGCGACGGAGAGGAGAGACACACGGACACGAGGATTCAACACACAGGCACACACCTAGGGCGGACACGGGGACGAACAGCCAGGCGGCGCACACGCTGTGAAACTCACGCGCGCGCACGCTCGCACTGCCTCACACAGGCGCGCGCGCGCAGACACACACACACACACACACACACACACACACACACACACACACACACACACACCAACCCGACAGGCACCGCGACGCTCTCCTGGAGGGGCAGCTTCCACACGAGGCCGTGGTCACGCTCGGGCTGCTCTTGGGCAAGGCGGCCGGGCCCTGGGGCCCGCAGTCACCCGTGCAGCCCCCGAGGACCTGCAGCCACGCTGCGAGGCGCCGCGTTGTGCGGGGACCCCTGCCCGGGGAACCAGGCGCCCGGGAGATGGGTGTGAGCGCGCGCTGGCGCGTTTCTTCCGGCTGCTCGCTGTGCGTTTGGCACGGGCGCCCCGGCACTCGCCGGAGCGCGCGCGCCTGGCTGTTGCGGGAGAGCGGCGTCGGACGTCTGCCTGGCGCGGTCGATCGGCCCGCTCCCGGTCCCGGGTGGGGGGCGGGGACCGAGGGGCGAGGGCGCGCACACCGAGCGCGGACGACGGGGCGCGCCCCGGGGCCCAGGGACGGTGGTCCCCTCCTGCCGGCCCGGGCATTCACTAGCCCCCTACCGTGGCAAGGAGGGGAGCGCAGCCCGGGGTCCGGGGACGGGGCGTGCGGCGGGTGCTGGGGGGCGCCCAGGGCCTGCGCTGTCCGGCGGGTGGGCGCGAGTGGAGCGCACGGCTTAGGGGCTCCCAGGCTGCGGAGGGAGCCCAAGGCCTGCCTGCGCGGTGGGGGACACCGCCGGCCCGCACGCAGGTTGGCCCTGCCTCTGGGCGGGGCTGGCCGGCTGAAGGCGGGTGTGCCCACCCCACCCCCACTCGCACCCCCAGCCCCAGCCCCAGCCCCAGCCCCCGGAGGCGTGTGGGGGCGGGGGACGAGGCCCGGCAGCAGCAGGTGGCCACGACGGGGCGGGCGGGGAAGGGGCTGGGCGAGGGCAGGCGCCCGCGCTAGAGCGGGCGGGAGGGGCAGGGGGCCAGGGCAGAAAGAAAGCGGGGAGGCAGAGAGGAAAAAGAGCCTACAGCACCCGGTATTCCCAGGCGGTCTCCCATCCAAGTACTAACCAGGCCCGACCCTGCTTAGCTTCCGAGATCAGACGAGATCGGGCGCGTTCAGGGTGGTATGGCCGTAGACGCCAGAGGCCGGCCCTGCGCGCCCCAAGAGCCTGCGCGTCCCCGCCTGCCTCCACGCCCCGAGCCTCTGCCGCTGCCCCCCCAACCCCACCGGCCCCGTGCCCAGGCCGCTCTCGCGCCGGCCCGCCCGCGCTGCACCGCTGCCCACCGGGCCCCTACTGGCCCCGGTCCAGCCGGGGTCCCCGGCGCCACCACAGGCCCTCCGCCGCCCTCCTTCCTTCTGCCACCTTCTCCATGACACCCGCAGGGAGCACGAGCGAACCGGAGCGACGGAGAGGAGAGACACACGGACACGAGGATTCAACACACAGGCACACACCTAGGGCGGACACGGGGACGAACAGCCAGGCGGCGCACACGCTGTGAAACTCACGCGCGCGCACGCTCGCACTGCCTCACACAGGCGCGCGCGCGCAGACACACACACACACACACACACACACACACACACACACACACACACACACACACCAACCCGACAGGCACCGCGACGCTCTCCTGGAGGGGCAGCTTCCACACGAGGCCGTGGTCACGCTCGGGCTGCTCTTGGGCAAGGCGGCCGGGCCCTGGGGCCCGCAGTCACCCGTGCAGCCCCCGAGGACCTGCAGCCACGCTGCGAGGCGCCGCGTTGTGCGGGGACCCCTGCCCGGGGAACCAGGCGCCCGGGAGATGGGTGTGAGCGCGCGCTGGCGCGTTTCTTCCGGCTGCTCGCTGTGCGTTTGGCACGGGCGCCCCGGCACTCGCCGGAGCGCGCGCGCCTGGCTGTTGCGGGAGAGCGGCGTCGGACGTCTGCCTGGCGCGGTCGATCGGCCCGCTCCCGGTCCCGGGTGGGGGGCGGGGACCGAGGGGCGAGGGCGCGCACACCGAGCGCGGACGACGGGGCGCGCCCCGGGGCCCAGGGACGGTGGTCCCCTCCTGCCGGCCCGGGCATTCACTAGCCCCCTACCGTGGCAAGGAGGGGAGCGCAGCCCGGGGTCCGGGGACGGGGCGTGCGGCGGGTGCTGGGGGGCGCCCAGGGCCTGCGCTGTCCGGCGGGTGGGCGCGAGTGGAGCGCACGGCTTAGGGGCTCCCAGGCTGCGGAGGGAGCCCAAGGCCTGCCTGCGCGGTGGGGGACACCGCCGGCCCGCACGCAGGTTGGCCCTGCCTCTGGGCGGGGCTGGCCGGCTGAAGGCGGGTGTGCCCACCCCACCCCCACTCGCACCCCCAGCCCCAGCCCCAGCCCCAGCCCCCGGAGGCGTGTGGGGGCGGGGGACGAGGCCCGGCAGCAGCAGGTGGCCACGACGGGGCGGGCGGGGAAGGGGCTGGGCGAGGGCAGGCGCCCGCGCTAGAGCGGGCGGGAGGGGCAGGGGGCCAGGGCAGAAAGAAAGCGGGGAGGCAGAGAGGAAAAAGAGCCTACAGCACCCGGTATTCCCAGGCGGTCTCCCATCCAAGTACTAACCAGGCCCGACCCTGCTTAGCTTCCGAGATCAGACGAGATCGGGCGCGTTCAGGGTGGTATGGCCGTAGACGCCAGAGGCCGGCCCTGCGCGCCCCAAGAGCCTGCGCGTCCCCGCCTGCCTCCACGCCCCGAGCCTCTGCCGCTGCCCCCCCAACCCCACCGGCCCCGTGCCCAGGCCGCTCTCGCGCCGGCCCGCCCGCGCTGCACCGCTGCCCACCGGGCCCCTACTGGCCCCGGTCCAGCCGGGGTCCCCGGCGCCACCACAGGCCCTCCGCCGCCCTCCTTCCTTCTGCCACCTTCTCCATGACACCCGCAGGGAGCACGAGCGAACCGGAGCGACGGAGAGGAGAGACACACGGACACGAGGATTCAACACACAGGCACACACCTAGGGCGGACACGGGGACGAACAGCCAGGCGGCGCACACGCTGTGAAACTCACGCGCGCGCACGCTCGCACTGCCTCACACAGGCGCGCGCGCGCAGACACACACACACACACACACACACACACACACACACACACACACACACCAACCCGACAGGCACCGCGACGCTCTCCTGGAGGGGCAGCTTCCACACGAGGCCGTGGTCACGCTCGGGCTGCTCTTGGGCAAGGCGGCCGGGCCCTGGGGCCCGCAGTCACCCGTGCAGCCCCCGAGGACCTGCAGCCACGCTGCGAGGCGCCGCGTTGTGCGGGGACCCCTGCCCGGGGAACCAGGCGCCCGGGAGATGGGTGTGAGCGCGCGCTGGCGCGTTTCTTCCGGCTGCTCGCTGTGCGTTTGGCACGGGCGCCCCGGCACTCGCCGGAGCGCGCGCGCCTGGCTGTTGCGGGAGAGCGGCGTCGGACGTCTGCCTGGCGCGGTCGATCGGCCCGCTCCCGGTCCCGGGTGGGGGGCGGGGACCGAGGGGCGAGGGCGCGCACACCGAGCGCGGACGACGGGGCGCGCCCCGGGGCCCAGGGACGGTGGTCCCCTCCTGCCGGCCCGGGCATTCACTAGCCCCCTACCGTGGCAAGGAGGGGAGCGCAGCCCGGGGTCCGGGGACGGGGCGTGCGGCGGGTGCTGGGGGGCGCCCAGGGCCTGCGCTGTCCGGCGGGTGGGCGCGAGTGGAGCGCACGGCTTAGGGGCTCCCAGGCTGCGGAGGGAGCCCAAGGCCTGCCTGCGCGGTGGGGGACACCGCCGGCCCGCACGCAGGTTGGCCCTGCCTCTGGGCGGGGCTGGCCGGCTGAAGGCGGGTGTGCCCACCCCACCCCCACTCGCACCCCCAGCCCCAGCCCCAGCCCCAGCCCCCGGAGGCGTGTGGGGGCGGGGGACGAGGCCCGGCAGCAGCAGGTGGCCACGACGGGGCGGGCGGGGAAGGGGCTGGGCGAGGGCAGGCGCCCGCGCTAGAGCGGGCGGGAGGGGCAGGGGGCCAGGGCAGAAAGAAAGCGGGGAGGCAGAGAGGAAAAAGAGCCTACAGCACCCGGTATTCCCAGGCGGTCTCCCATCCAAGTACTAACCAGGCCCGACCCTGCTTAGCTTCCGAGATCAGACGAGATCGGGCGCGTTCAGGGTGGTATGGCCGTAGACGCCAGAGGCCGGCCCTGCGCGCCCCAAGAGCCTGCGCGTCCCCGCCTGCCTCCACGCCCCGAGCCTCTGCCGCTGCCCCCCCAACCCCACCGGCCCCGTGCCCAGGCCGCTCTCGCGCCGGCCCGCCCGCGCTGCACCGCTGCCCACCGGGCCCCTACTGGCCCCGGTCCAGCCGGGGTCCCCGGCGCCACCACAGGCCCTCCGCCGCCCTCCTTCCTTCTGCCACCTTCTCCATGACACCCGCAGGGAGCACGAGCGAACCGGAGCGACGGAGAGGAGAGACACACGGACACGAGGATTCAACACACAGGCACACACCTAGGGCGGACACGGGGACGAACAGCCAGGCGGCGCACACGCTGTGAAACTCACGCGCGCGCACGCTCGCACTGCCTCACACAGGCGCGCGCGCGCAGACACACACACACACACACACACACACACACACACACACACACACACACACACACACACACACACCAACCCGACAGGCACCGCGACGCTCTCCTGGAGGGGCAGCTTCCACACGAGGCCGTGGTCACGCTCGGGCTGCTCTTGGGCAAGGCGGCCGGGCCCTGGGGCCCGCAGTCACCCGTGCAGCCCCCGAGGACCTGCAGCCACGCTGCGAGGCGCCGCGTTGTGCGGGGACCCCTGCCCGGGGAACCAGGCGCCCGGGAGATGGGTGTGAGCGCGCGCTGGCGCGTTTCTTCCGGCTGCTCGCTGTGCGTTTGGCACGGGCGCCCCGGCACTCGCCGGAGCGCGCGCGCCTGGCTGTTGCGGGAGAGCGGCGTCGGACGTCTGCCTGGCGCGGTCGATCGGCCCGCTCCCGGTCCCGGGTGGGGGGCGGGGACCGAGGGGCGAGGGCGCGCACACCGAGCGCGGACGACGGGGCGCGCCCCGGGGCCCAGGGACGGTGGTCCCCTCCTGCCGGCCCGGGCATTCACTAGCCCCCTACCGTGGCAAGGAGGGGAGCGCAGCCCGGGGTCCGGGGACGGGGCGTGCGGCGGGTGCTGGGGGGCGCCCAGGGCCTGCGCTGTCCGGCGGGTGGGCGCGAGTGGAGCGCACGGCTTAGGGGCTCCCAGGCTGCGGAGGGAGCCCAAGGCCTGCCTGCGCGGTGGGGGACACCGCCGGCCCGCACGCAGGTTGGCCCTGCCTCTGGGCGGGGCTGGCCGGCTGAAGGCGGGTGTGCCCACCCCACCCCCACTCGCACCCCCAGCCCCAGCCCCAGCCCCAGCCCCCGGAGGCGTGTGGGGGCGGGGGACGAGGCCCGGCAGCAGCAGGTGGCCACGACGGGGCGGGCGGGGAAGGGGCTGGGCGAGGGCAGGCGCCCGCGCTAGAGCGGGCGGGAGGGGCAGGGGGCCAGGGCAGAAAGAAAGCGGGGAGGCAGAGAGGAAAAAGAGCCTACAGCACCCGGTATTCCCAGGCGGTCTCCCATCCAAGTACTAACCAGGCCCGACCCTGCTTAGCTTCCGAGATCAGACGAGATCGGGCGCGTTCAGGGTGGTATGGCCGTAGACGCCAGAGGCCGGCCCTGCGCGCCCCAAGAGCCTGCGCGTCCCCGCCTGCCTCCACGCCCCGAGCCTCTGCCGCTGCCCCCCCAACCCCACCGGCCCCGTGCCCAGGCCGCTCTCGCGCCGGCCCGCCCGCGCTGCACCGCTGCCCACCGGGCCCCTACTGGCCCCGGTCCAGCCGGGGTCCCCGGCGCCACCACAGGCCCTCCGCCGCCCTCCTTCCTTCTGCCACCTTCTCCATGACACCCGCAGGGAGCACGAGCGAACCGGAGCGACGGAGAGGAGAGACACACGGACACGAGGATTCAACACACAGGCACACACCTAGGGCGGACACGGGGACGAACAGCCAGGCGGCGCACACGCTGTGAAACTCACGCGCGCGCACGCTCGCACTGCCTCACACAGGCGCGCGCGCGCAGACACACACACACACACACACACACACACACACACACACACACACACACACACCAACCCGACAGGCACCGCGACGCTCTCCTGGAGGGGCAGCTTCCACACGAGGCCGTGGTCACGCTCGGGCTGCTCTTGGGCAAGGCGGCCGGGCCCTGGGGCCCGCAGTCACCCGTGCAGCCCCCGAGGACCTGCAGCCACGCTGCGAGGCGCCGCGTTGTGCGGGGACCCCTGCCCGGGGAACCAGGCGCCCGGGAGATGGGTGTGAGCGCGCGCTGGCGCGTTTCTTCCGGCTGCTCGCTGTGCGTTTGGCACGGGCGCCCCGGCACTCGCCGGAGCGCGCGCGCCTGGCTGTTGCGGGAGAGCGGCGTCGGACGTCTGCCTGGCGCGGTCGATCGGCCCGCTCCCGGTCCCGGGTGGGGGGCGGGGACCGAGGGGCGAGGGCGCGCACACCGAGCGCGGACGACGGGGCGCGCCCCGGGGCCCAGGGACGGTGGTCCCCTCCTGCCGGCCCGGGCATTCACTAGCCCCCTACCGTGGCAAGGAGGGGAGCGCAGCCCGGGGTCCGGGGACGGGGCGTGCGGCGGGTGCTGGGGGGCGCCCAGGGCCTGCGCTGTCCGGCGGGTGGGCGCGAGTGGAGCGCACGGCTTAGGGGCTCCCAGGCTGCGGAGGGAGCCCAAGGCCTGCCTGCGCGGTGGGGGACACCGCCGGCCCGCACGCAGGTTGGCCCTGCCTCTGGGCGGGGCTGGCCGGCTGAAGGCGGGTGTGCCCACCCCACCCCCACTCGCACCCCCAGCCCCAGCCCCAGCCCCAGCCCCCGGAGGCGTGTGGGGGCGGGGGACGAGGCCCGGCAGCAGCAGGTGGCCACGACGGGGCGGGCGGGGAAGGGGCTGGGCGAGGGCAGGCGCCCGCGCTAGAGCGGGCGGGAGGGGCAGGGGGCCAGGGCAGAAAGAAAGCGGGGAGGCAGAGAGGAAAAAGAGCCTACAGCACCCGGTATTCCCAGGCGGTCTCCCATCCAAGTACTAACCAGGCCCGACCCTGCTTAGCTTCCGAGATCAGACGAGATCGGGCGCGTTCAGGGTGGTATGGCCGTAGACGCCAGAGGCCGGCCCTGCGCGCCCCAAGAGCCTGCGCGTCCCCGCCTGCCTCCACGCCCCGAGCCTCTGCCGCTGCCCCCCCAACCCCACCGGCCCCGTGCCCAGGCCGCTCTCGCGCCGGCCCGCCCGCGCTGCACCGCTGCCCACCGGGCCCCTACTGGCCCCGGTCCAGCCGGGGTCCCCGGCGCCACCACAGGCCCTCCGCCGCCCTCCTTCCTTCTGCCACCTTCTCCATGACACCCGCAGGGAGCACGAGCGAACCGGAGCGACGGAGAGGAGAGACACACGGACACGAGGATTCAACACACAGGCACACACCTAGGGCGGACACGGGGACGAACAGCCAGGCGGCGCACACGCTGTGAAACTCACGCGCGCGCACGCTCGCACTGCCTCACACAGGCGCGCGCGCGCAGACACACACACACACACACACACACACACACACACACACACACACACACACACCAACCCGACAGGCACCGCGACGCTCTCCTGGAGGGGCAGCTTCCACACGAGGCCGTGGTCACGCTCGGGCTGCTCTTGGGCAAGGCGGCCGGGCCCTGGGGCCCGCAGTCACCCGTGCAGCCCCCGAGGACCTGCAGCCACGCTGCGAGGCGCCGCGTTGTGCGGGGACCCCTGCCCGGGGAACCAGGCGCCCGGGAGATGGGTGTGAGCGCGCGCTGGCGCGTTTCTTCCGGCTGCTCGCTGTGCGTTTGGCACGGGCGCCCCGGCACTCGCCGGAGCGCGCGCGCCTGGCTGTTGCGGGAGAGCGGCGTCGGACGTCTGCCTGGCGCGGTCGATCGGCCCGCTCCCGGTCCCGGGTGGGGGGCGGGGACCGAGGGGCGAGGGCGCGCACACCGAGCGCGGACGACGGGGCGCGCCCCGGGGCCCAGGGACGGTGGTCCCCTCCTGCCGGCCCGGGCATTCACTAGCCCCCTACCGTGGCAAGGAGGGGAGCGCAGCCCGGGGTCCGGGGACGGGGCGTGCGGCGGGTGCTGGGGGGCGCCCAGGGCCTGCGCTGTCCGGCGGGTGGGCGCGAGTGGAGCGCACGGCTTAGGGGCTCCCAGGCTGCGGAGGGAGCCCAAGGCCTGCCTGCGCGGTGGGGGACACCGCCGGCCCGCACGCAGGTTGGCCCTGCCTCTGGGCGGGGCTGGCCGGCTGAAGGCGGGTGTGCCCACCCCACCCCCACTCGCACCCCCAGCCCCAGCCCCAGCCCCAGCCCCCGGAGGCGTGTGGGGGCGGGGGACGAGGCCCGGCAGCAGCAGGTGGCCACGACGGGGCGGGCGGGGAAGGGGCTGGGCGAGGGCAGGCGCCCGCGCTAGAGCGGGCGGGAGGGGCAGGGGGCCAGGGCAGAAAGAAAGCGGGGAGGCAGAGAGGAAAAAGAGCCTACAGCACCCGGTATTCCCAGGCGGTCTCCCATCCAAGTACTAACCAGGCCCGACCCTGCTTAGCTTCCGAGATCAGACGAGATCGGGCGCGTTCAGGGTGGTATGGCCGTAGACGCCAGAGGCCGGCCCTGCGCGCCCCAAGAGCCTGCGCGTCCCCGCCTGCCTCCACGCCCCGAGCCTCTGCCGCTGCCCCCCCAACCCCACCGGCCCCGTGCCCAGGCCGCTCTCGCGCCGGCCCGCCCGCGCTGCACCGCTGCCCACCGGGCCCCTACTGGCCCCGGTCCAGCCGGGGTCCCCGGCGCCACCACAGGCCCTCCGCCGCCCTCCTTCCTTCTGCCACCTTCTCCATGACACCCGCAGGGAGCACGAGCGAACCGGAGCGACGGAGAGGAGAGACACACGGACACGAGGATTCAACACACAGGCACACACCTAGGGCGGACACGGGGACGAACAGCCAGGCGGCGCACACGCTGTGAAACTCACGCGCGCGCACGCTCGCACTGCCTCACACAGGCGCGCGCGCGCAGACACACACACACACACACACACACACACACACACACACACACACACACACACACACCAACCCGACAGGCACCGCGACGCTCTCCTGGAGGGGCAGCTTCCACACGAGGCCGTGGTCACGCTCGGGCTGCTCTTGGGCAAGGCGGCCGGGCCCTGGGGCCCGCAGTCACCCGTGCAGCCCCCGAGGACCTGCAGCCACGCTGCGAGGCGCCGCGTTGTGCGGGGACCCCTGCCCGGGGAACCAGGCGCCCGGGAGATGGGTGTGAGCGCGCGCTGGCGCGTTTCTTCCGGCTGCTCGCTGTGCGTTTGGCACGGGCGCCCCGGCACTCGCCGGAGCGCGCGCGCCTGGCTGTTGCGGGAGAGCGGCGTCGGACGTCTGCCTGGCGCGGTCGATCGGCCCGCTCCCGGTCCCGGGTGGGGGGCGGGGACCGAGGGGCGAGGGCGCGCACACCGAGCGCGGACGACGGGGCGCGCCCCGGGGCCCAGGGACGGTGGTCCCCTCCTGCCGGCCCGGGCATTCACTAGCCCCCTACCGTGGCAAGGAGGGGAGCGCAGCCCGGGGTCCGGGGACGGGGCGTGCGGCGGGTGCTGGGGGGCGCCCAGGGCCTGCGCTGTCCGGCGGGTGGGCGCGAGTGGAGCGCACGGCTTAGGGGCTCCCAGGCTGCGGAGGGAGCCCAAGGCCTGCCTGCGCGGTGGGGGACACCGCCGGCCCGCACGCAGGTTGGCCCTGCCTCTGGGCGGGGCTGGCCGGCTGAAGGCGGGTGTGCCCACCCCACCCCCACTCGCACCCCCAGCCCCAGCCCCAGCCCCAGCCCCCGGAGGCGTGTGGGGGCGGGGGACGAGGCCCGGCAGCAGCAGGTGGCCACGACGGGGCGGGCGGGGAAGGGGCTGGGCGAGGGCAGGCGCCCGCGCTAGAGCGGGCGGGAGGGGCAGGGGGCCAGGGCAGAAAGAAAGCGGGGAGGCAGAGAGGAAAAAGAGCCTACAGCACCCGGTATTCCCAGGCGGTCTCCCATCCAAGTACTAACCAGGCCCGACCCTGCTTAGCTTCCGAGATCAGACGAGATCGGGCGCGTTCAGGGTGGTATGGCCGTAGACGCCAGAGGCCGGCCCTGCGCGCCCCAAGAGCCTGCGCGTCCCCGCCTGCCTCCACGCCCCGAGCCTCTGCCGCTGCCCCCCCAACCCCACCGGCCCCGTGCCCAGGCCGCTCTCGCGCCGGCCCGCCCGCGCTGCACCGCTGCCCACCGGGCCCCTACTGGCCCCGGTCCAGCCGGGGTCCCCGGCGCCACCACAGGCCCTCCGCCGCCCTCCTTCCTTCTGCCACCTTCTCCATGACACCCGCAGGGAGCACGAGCGAACCGGAGCGACGGAGAGGAGAGACACACGGACACGAGGATTCAACACACAGGCACACACCTAGGGCGGACACGGGGACGAACAGCCAGGCGGCGCACACGCTGTGAAACTCACGCGCGCGCACGCTCGCACTGCCTCACACAGGCGCGCGCGCGCAGACACACACACACACACACACACACACACACACACACCAACCCGACAGGCACCGCGACGCTCTCCTGGAGGGGCAGCTTCCACACGAGGCCGTGGTCACGCTCGGGCTGCTCTTGGGCAAGGCGGCCGGGCCCTGGGGCCCGCAGTCACCCGTGCAGCCCCCGAGGACCTGCAGCCACGCTGCGAGGCGCCGCGTTGTGCGGGGACCCCTGCCCGGGGAACCAGGCGCCCGGGAGATGGGTGTGAGCGCGCGCTGGCGCGTTTCTTCCGGCTGCTCGCTGTGCGTTTGGCACGGGCGCCCCGGCACTCGCCGGAGCGCGCGCGCCTGGCTGTTGCGGGAGAGCGGCGTCGGACGTCTGCCTGGCGCGGTCGATCGGCCCGCTCCCGTCCCGGGTGGGGGGCGGGGCCCGTGGGGCGAGGGCACGCACACCGAGCGCGGCCGACGGGACGCGCCCCGGGGCCCAGGGACGGTGGTCCACCCATTCTCTGCAGGCCTTTTAGTAACTGTTAGTCCATTTTTTGGGTTCTGTGAGTCTGCTGCTGTTTTGTTCCTTCAGTTCTTTTTTTCTTTGTTGTTATACTCCACAGATGAGTGAAATCATTTGATACTTGTCTTCTCTGCCTGACTTATTTCCCTGAGCATAATACCCTCTTGCTCGGTCTATGGTGGTGCAAACGGTAGGATTTGTTTTCTTCTTTTGGCTGAATAATATTCCATTGTGTATATGTACCACATCTTTATCCATTCATCTACTGAGGGACACTTAGGTTGCTTCCATTTCTTGGCTATTGTAAATAGTGCTGCGATAAACAGGGGTGCATGTTTTTTTCAAACTGGGCTGCTGCATTCTTGGGGTAAATTCCAAGGAGTGGAAATCCTGGTTCAAATGGTATTTCTATTTTGAGCTCTTTTGAGGAACCTCCATACTGCTTTCCACAATGGTTGAAGTAATTTACATTCCCAGCAGCAGCGTAAGATGGTTCCCCTTTCTCCACATCCTCACCAACATTTGTTGTTTGTCTTTTGGATGATAGTCATCCTTACCGGTGTGAGGTGATATATCATTGTGGTTTTAATTTGCATTTCTCTGATGATTAGCAATGCAGAGCATCTTTTCATGTGCCTGTTGGCCATCAGAATTTCTTCTTTTTAGAAGTGTCTGTTCACATCCTGTGCCCATTTTTTAAATGGATTATTTTCTTTTTGTTTGTTGAAGTTTGTGAGCTCTTTATGTATTTTGGATGTCCACCCTTTATCAGATATGTTATTTATGAACATATTCTCCCATACTGTAGGATCTCTTTTTGTTCTATTGATGGTGTCCTTTGCTGTACAGAAGCTTTTCAGCTTGATATAGTCCCACTTGTTCATTTTTGCTTTTGTTTCCCTTCCCTGGGGAGATATGTTCATGAAGAAGTTGCTCCTGTTTATGTCCAGGAGATTTTTTCCTATTTTTTTTCTAAGAGTTTTATGGTTTCATGACTTACATTCAGGTCTTTGATCCATTTCAAATTTACTTTTGCGTATGGGGTTAGACAATGATGCAGTTTCATTCTCTTACATGTAGTTGTCCAGTTTGGCCAACGCCAGCTGTTGAAGAGGCTGTCATTTCCCCATTGTATGTCCATGGCTCCTTTATCATCTATTAATTGACCATATATGTTTGGGTTAATATCTAGACTCTCTATTGTGTTCCACTGGTCTGTGGGTCTGTTCTTGTGCCAGTACCAAATTTTCTTGATTACTGTGGCTTTGTAGTAGACCTTGAAGTTGGGAAGCGAGATCCCCCCAGCTTTATTCTTCCTTCTCAGGATTGCTTTGGCTATTTGGGGTCTTTTGTGGTTCCATATGAAGTTTAGAACTATTTGTTCCAGTTCGTTGAAGAATGCTGTTGGTATTTTGATCGGGATTGCATTTGAATCTGTAGATTGCTTTAGGTAGGACGGCCATTTTGACAATATTAGTTCTTCTTAGGTTACTCACAAGTATCCCAAATCTAAAATCTTCCAAACTTAGTCCGTTATCTTCCTCTGCCCACAACTTTCTTACCAGTATTGGTACCTGTCCCCCAGCCATCCCAGGAAGAAACCTGGGAGATGGCTTCATCTTCCGTCCTGCACATAGCAAGTCAGGCCTTCAGTCCTGCCTACTTAAATTCTTTCCCCTCACTACTGCTAGATGATCTACCTATAAGAAAGTGATCATATTTTCCTGCTCAAAATCCTTCTCTGGCCCTGTATTGCCTATGAAATAGAGTCTGCACTTCTTAATAAGGTGCACGGGGCTCTTTTGCACCTTCTGCTTGTCCCTTCTCTAGGGTAAAAATAGCAAACTAAGAATATAGGCATTCTTCAGTGAGATCAGTTCAAGTTCAAGAAGCCAGGAGTAACAGGCCTGGAATACATGAATATTCCCCAGGTAAAGGAAAGTCTCCCAAAGTCTCTCAGCATACCCTTGTCTTTATTGTGTTTATTAAATCATGTCATGGTAGGACTCACTTAGGCTGCTAAAAGGCCCAGCTTATTTTTTTAACTTTACCTATATGCTGTTTTTCCTCCTCCATCCCCTAATCAAGTAATTTGTGGCCTGGAAAGTTCACTTAGCAAGCTAGCCCAGGCATAAACAGCATAGTAAAGACAAGAAAGATTCTATCTTAAAGCTAAGATTGCATTTTAAAACCCAGGAAGTTAAGAGGTAAGATTTTTCATGTCCTGCCAATGGGTTTCAACCCTGGGCAACTTCACTATAGATTCAATGTGACCAAAGAAATGACAGTAAAATGTTCTTGGGGTGAAAGGGTTATACCCAACTTTATTTCCACAGTGGCAGATCAATCACTAGCATCCCATCCAATCAGAATGAGTCTGCATACAGTAAGCCAGTCTCTGCCTCTGGGCCTGTCTGCCTACACAGCCATCCCACACAGCCATCCTCTGGGCCTCTGACCTCAGCGCTGCCACCACTCCAGCCTCTGCTCTGTTCTCCTGTAGGCTCGCAGCTGTGTCACCATGTCACCCAGAGCACTGGGTGGAGCTCTTTTATATAGAGTCAATAACAACATATTGCCCACATGTGTAGTGAGCTAGCCGACTAGACCCAGGTGAGAATCCTGGCCACAGGAATTTTCATTTTATCCACACTTAACTTATGTTAACTTATGATAACTCTTTAGCGAACATACAATAACTCAGCCCACCTTGGAGGTAAGGAAGGCAGTCTTAATTGATATGCTCCCAAACCAGGAAGCTGCTATCCTGGAGGGAATCCGAGAAGTGCATTTCTTGTGTTAAGCTGATTTTGCAGAATTACCCAGAGAACTGATGAGAAACTTCATGTCTCATCAAAGAAAAACATCTTGATATCACTTAACAGGTCCACACCTCTAGCCCTTTGTCACATTCCTGAAAAATCCTTAAAAGGGGCAACCCCCAACCTTTCAGTGTACCTCTCTCTGAGGTAGCCCACACTCCCCTCTCTCTGATTGTGCTCTTTTTCTCTTTTTTTTTCTTTTTCTCTTTAAATAAAACTTCTACTCTACTTCACTACTGTGTCTCTGCCCTTCAGTTCTTTGTTGTGGCAGGACAAGAACAGAGGAAAATACACAATGCCATCCTAACAGGAGTACCAGCTCAGCGGAGGGATGGGGGAAGGAGATGGCTGGGAGGGCAGGAGAGAGGGGTGCGAGCGTGGGGACAGAGAGCTTGGAGTGTGTAGAGGGAAGCCTGGAGGAGGAACTAGGAGAGAATGGCAACTGACAGAGGGAAGCCATGGAGCCTCAGTGCTAGTGAGGCAGGGATTGTGGGTTTAGACAGAGTAGGGTGAGGGCCTCTGGAATAAAACCCCTACTGAAATTCCATATTAAACAATTAAGCAAAGTCAGTCACATTAATTCTCTAAAGTAATATAAGCATTCTTGTGTGAGATTAAAACTAAAAAGTCAGGAGTAACTTGGCCTGAAATGTTTGAATATCCCCCACATAAGAAAAGACCACGGCATAGCCCATGTCTTCATTGTGTCAATTTAATGAGGTTATTGTAAAATTTACCGTAGTATTCTAAAAGGCCTGGCTTATTTTCAGGAAGAGTCACAAGGTCCATATCATTTAAATTAGCTTATTTTCTTTAACTACCCAGATGCTGCTTTTCTTCCTCTAGCCCTAATCAAATGATGTGCAATATAGGCAAGTAATAATGGCAAGTAAGCAAAATAATCTAGAAGACTGATAAGAAACTTAAGTGTCTCTTCAAAGATAAGCATTTGGGGACTATTTAGCAAGTCTGCATCCCTAGCCCTTTGTCTCTCACCTGCCTATAAATCCCCTAGACAATGCATCACCCCAGGGCTATCTTGTCCCCTTTGGGCAGGTGCAAGCCAGGAGCTCTGTCCTCTGCTTTATCTCTAAATAAAATCCTCTCACATGCTCTCCTACCTTGACTGTTTGCAAAGTTCATTCTCTAAGCCTGTGAACAAGAACACCAGCATCAGCTTCTCTGAAGAGCTGGAAGACAGGGAGCCCCCAGAGCCTGTGCCTGGGTGCAGAGTAGTGCACCAGGGGCCAGAGGGCCCTGCCACCTCCCCAGCACATGCCGGGTGGGGAAGGTGCACTGCAGCCCACAGTCAGGGTGGCCACACAGCCATGTGAGCCTGGTGTCCCAGCACCAGTGGTCCAGGGGTCCAGGCGGTGGAGCTCTTGGGGCACCTGCACACACGGAGGTGGGGGGGATGGACCACTGGCCCCAATGACCACCCAGCAGGCCCAGGGCTGCTGCTCTGTTTCTGGACCCAGAAGCTCTTCTGTGTCAGGTTGAGGCTGGTGGGCCATGCAGGATGACAGGTCTGACCTGTGCCACAGCCCTGCCAGGGGCTCGTCTGCTCTCTTCCTGCCCCAAACTACCTCCCTATGTGGCCGGGCAGCCTGAGGTCATCCCTGGGACCACCGTGCAGGCAGATAGCTCTGAGGGTGCTGTGGGCAGGGTGAGGGGAAGGAGGGTGTCCCACGTCCGCTACCCCAGTCCCTAGTCTGGGGCTCCACCTGCAGCATAAGGCCTGGAGACTGTCTCCAGCCTGAAGCTCCCCAAGGGGGTATTTGTGATGATCCTGCAGCTCCCCTCCAGGCCAGGCCTCCCCTCCTGGGAGGGTGAACACATCCTGAGAGCCCTGGGGGAGTGTTATGGGGAGAATCAGAGCCAAGTGCCTCTGCTCAGCCTCCCCAGCCTTTTGTCACAGATGTCAGGTCGTTCAGCCAGGACCCAGAAGCAGGACACCAGGGGCCTCACACCAGCCTGGCCTGGGGCTGGACAGCTGAGGGGCACCATGGGGGAGGACTGGGGGATCTGGGAGCTTTGGTGGGTGCTCTGACGTGTGAAGCGTGGAGAAATTGGGCTCACCAAAAACCCCCCAATGGAAGGAGTGCACCTCTTGGAGGTGCTTTGAGAGACCAAGTTCAATGTTTTTTGAAAAGGAATTTTCTGGAATGTGTGGAGCAGCTGTGTCTCATTAAATGGGACAATGCTAGACTGGTGCCCTGCAGCCCGCCATCTACTTGGCTACATCTGCAGTGGTGTTCAAGATGTGAAGAGACACCCTGGGGCTTCTAATCAACAAGTTTCAGTGTCTGATCATAATCTATAGGTGACAGGAAATAAGGTTCAGTTTCTGTTTGAACAGCCCTCCCCAGTGTTGCCAAGGTGTACCAGCCTGGGGCTTAGAGTGTCTTGCTCTTCCTGAGCACCTTATGGGGGGAGGACAGAGGATGGAGGACAACCTGGCGGAAGTCAGGGCCACACTGCGTCAGAGAGTTTGAGGGCTAGAGGTGTAGAGGTGAGATGGGCTGGGGCACAGGATGTCTGCAGGAGAGGCAGAGCTTTGAGAAGAGCAAGGAGTGTGGTGGCAATCCATTCGTCATTTATTACATTCTGCACAGGGATGACCCCAACCTCAAGGAACCATTAACCTCAGGGACAACACCCAGACCACACTGCATCTGAAGAGGCTATTTCTAAGGGATGAGGGGAGGGAGTTGCACAGGGGGCTCCCCTGTAAGCAAGCCCCGGGACCCTGAGATGGCCGGCCACCCCTGCGTCCTTGGATGCCTCTGCTGGGCACCCAGAGGGCCGTGGTCCCACGCAGCCCTGTGCCATGTCCATGTCCAACCCAGAAAAGGCTGGGCCTTGTGAGTACGTCCCCCACCTCTTCCTGGAACCCTGTGGCTATGACTCGGTGGCTGATGGTGCTCAGGCAGGAGTTGGCGTCACGGCAGGAGGCCACCTGCCTGAAGGGGAGCATCATCCACACAGTGGGGTGGCTTGCCTCTGTCCAGTGGGCCATGAGCAGAGGGGATGACACAGCACGAAGGTGGCCAGGTTGGCCGCAGCTATGTACGGTTCCTTTAGGATACAGCGGCAGCCTCGGGAGCTGCCCGAGTCTGCTGAAGGAAGAGGTGCCAGAGCACCTGCCCCAGCAAAGGCTCAGGATGAGCAGCAGGAGGAAGAGGAGCAGCAAGCAGACTGGGGTCCTGGGGCGCCAGGTGCTGCCTGCCCAAAGGGGAAGAAGCTCTCCTCCGCATGCAGCCAGGACACCAGCAGGGCCACGCAGGTGAGCAGAAGAGGCAGGTTATCCCAGGTTCCCCCCATTATACTGCTTCCAACCTATCTGCACTGCCGTCTGGACTCTGGGCCCTGTGCGGAGGGTCCTGTCAATCACCAGCACCCAGAGGGGTCCCTGTCACGGGAAGGCTCCTGAGCGTCACTTACTCACAGAGGAGGAGGCTGGGTCCCAGAGGGGGAGGAGAACCACCCTTCAGTCTGACACAACTGGTCAGCAGTGGAGCTGGGATCCCAGCCCCACCAGTCTTTAGGACGCCCCCCACACCCAACATGGCCCGAAGCTTCCCTGAGGCTGTGGAGCAGCCCACCCCTTGCCAATGATGGCCCCAGCCCAGAAACTCACCTGGCCCTGACCAGTAAGTCTAAACTTGGGACCTGAAGAACTGTAACAATCCCTTTCAGCCGGTCCTCTGGCCTGGGGGCTCCAGCTGGCAGGACAGAGTGTAGCTGCAGGACAAAGGGGCACCTGTGAGCCCCTGGAGCCACATGTCAGGGGGCCCTTCTCCCAGAGCCTGCCGGCAGCTACAGCCCACATCTGACTCCAGCCAGCCTCCCCTCTCCTCCTCATCCAGAGGCTCCACAGCCTGGAAAAAGGACATGAAGTCCTCCTCGGGCTCCAGGTCATACAGCCTGGCCATGTGCTTGTGGAGCATGATCTCCAGTCGGAGGGTACTGACCTGGGGCAGAGGAAAGACAGGATGCAGACAAGAGGAGGTGAGGAGTGGGGCACTGGATGGTCCCAGATCTTTGCTCACATGGGAACCTGCCTTCCCTCCAATGCCATCCAGCCCTGCCTGTTCCCACTGTTGGGTCTCCTGCTCCTCCTCCAGGAAAGAGGCCATGATGCCATCCCCCACCTGAGAAAAACCTTTAGTATCCTCAGCTCTGTGTGTCTTAACGCTCTCAAGACATGTTAGGCCCAGGGGATGGGCCAGACAGGGTCCTTCCCAGGGGGTCTTGACTCCATCCCTCACCTTCTGTGACTGGGCATTCAACTGTCTCTCATCCCGTCATCCTGAAAGGCAGGAAGGCAACCAAAGGGGGCTCAGAAACAACCCCCTCAGCCCAGAACGAGGCCGGAACGTTCCCACCCTTTCTCAAGTTGGAGGACCTCAAGGGGCCCTCCAAGGGGCAGACCTGCCCAGAAATAGCACCCAGACCTGGCCCAGGAGAGGGGCTACTGAGAAGAGGGGACTGCACTGGGGAGCTGAGGCCAAGTTTCCCACACAACTCTGTGATGGCAGACAGGAAGACTGGGGCCTCAGGTGGGAAGGCACTGCCAGCCCCCTGATGTGCTTCCTGCCCTGAAGGAGCAACATCCCTCCCCCTGGGCAGGGCCTGAGGGGGAGACCAGTCCTGCTCAGATGTTGCCCCCTGTAGCCCTCAGCCCTGCCCTGGGGCCAGGACTGGGGCTTAGGCGGGTCCTTCTGGCAGTCCTCTCCAAGAAACCCAGCTCCTGGGGTGGAGGGGTGACTCAGGAGGGAGGGGCCTGGTGCTGAGAGGTACAGGCTCACTGGGGGCTCTCTCCTCTCTAAAGCTCACCATCTTGCCCTCCTGTGCCCCTCTGGGCTCACTCACATCCTCATTATATTCTGGGAGTTGGTCTGTGGGTACGTCATGCAGAAACAATCCGAGGAATGGTACCATGCCCTGTGCCACCGGGGTGGGGAGGTGATGAGTCCCCACCTGCCTCTGGGGTGCCCACAGAGCCTACCCTGAACCCCACACCTGCAGGCCCCAGCTCCCTTGGACCACGCTGTGCTGCCTCCCTTCCCTCCCTTCACCTTGCTCTCCCCTCCCAGTCCCTCCCAGGGCTGGCTTTTGGCCAATCCCAGGACCTGTGGTCCCTGCACCTATCCTCCAACTTCTCCCTGTACCCAGCTGCTCTCACCCTCCTCCTGGTCACCCCAGTGCTGGCAGCTTAAGGCTGGTGGCACCAGGAGCAGGCATAGGGTCACCCCCACTGCCCGTGACCCGCAGCACGCCACTCTCACCAGCCTCTTCCTATCCTGGATTCTGGTGAGGGCCCACAGCTGTTGCTTCACGATGGCCATCACCTCCTGCAAGGTCCAGGACACTCAGGTGCTCATGCTCCCCTCCCACATGGCCTCCCACAACCAGACCGTGGTTGATGGATGCCTTGCCCGAGACCCCTGGCACCTATGCTATCCCCACCTCCAGCAGGCTCTCAGCCTAGAGCAACCCCAGCTCCAGCACACACTCATACTCATGGGTGTCCTTGGGCCTCAGTCACCACCCTGAGATTGTCAGGGGAGGTCCCTCTGCCTCCCAGGGTGCCCTTAGCAATCACTGTCACCTGGCTATCAGCATGGCTTCCCTCACATGACCAGGTGGGGGTGGTACAAAGCTGAAGCCCATCTTGTGCTCCCTGGACCCCACTCACCTGGGAGGCCTGCACCTCAGGGTGACAGCAACCCTCCATATCCACATGAGGAGCCCGAGGCCACAGAGGGGCAGTGACGGGCTCAGGGGCCGAGGGGAGAGGCTGACCTTGCTCAGCCATGGGCCCCAACCCTGCTGCAGACCCCACACCAGCTCCAGTCCAGACCAGGGGCCTGTCCTCTGGGTCCTCACTAGATGCCAGACCCCCAGTCAAGTGGAGCCAGGGAGGGAGACAGACAAGGCCCTCGGGGGCCTGGGGGACCCTACTTTCCCCATCAGCTTCCCCCTCTCACCCCGCACACCTCGAGTCTTCCCCAAAGCTGTGCCACAGCATGGCAGAGGATTTGCCCCAAGGACCCCCTCCCTTCCAGACCTGTAGTGTCCATTTACCTTGAGGAGCCACTCTCTGTTAGCCTCCTCATCCCTCTTTTTGAGCTTTTTACAGATCCAGGAGCTCTTCCTAAGGGGAGGGGAGAGGAGAAGGGAGAAACATGGCCAACAGGTGGACAGTTTGGGGGCAGACCCGTTTTCCTGGGGCATCCAGGAGATCCACTAGCCTGCATGACGCTTTCCACCATAGCCCTGGGCCCTGGGGAATCCGTGGCCGGGGGAGGGCGTTGCATGTTTCCACCCAGGGCCTCCATTCCCAGTTCTCCTGGGGGCAAATCTGCTTTGGGCCAAGTCCCTGTCCTTGGGGCAGAGACCTCCTGCTGCAGAACACATGCTCAAGATCTCCAATGGGCTTCAACCCATACCCGACATTGAAGGTAACTGATTCCTGCAGGAGTACCCCTGGCCTAACCCACAGGGGGCCCCAAGAGCCTGCCATCCCTGCCCCTAGGCTCTGCTGCCTCCCAGGAAGTCCCAGCCTACTGAGGGACACTGCAAGATGTAGGGGTGTCCCTGTCCACTCAGGTGCCCTAGTCCCAGGGACAGGACTACCCACCAGGAAACACATCCCCAGGTGCTTTCCAGACGACTTATGGGATGGCTCTGCAGGGCCAAGAGAATGGCATGGAAGGCAGCAAAATTCTTGAGGGCCAGACACTCCTGGGAGGGAAGACAGAGCTGAGAGCCTGGCCTGCTTCTCTGCTCTGTCCCTCCATGAACTCCTGTCCTTAAGGAGATAGACGCCCAGGGAGCCCAGCACACCTGGTACCTGCTGAGCAGCCCTCCTGGGTAGAGGACTGTAGCTCAACCCAAGGAAGGGGCCATGGATGGCTGTCCCACCCCTGGGGCCCGTGAGTCCCCAGCCTCACAATTCAGGTTCTACTGGGCATGTCATCAGTGACATCACTTCTTCAAGGGTCCATTTCCTGGGCCCCTCCCTGCACGCCCACATGCCCCTCTGGGCTGCTGACTGCCCACCCTCCTAGCCCTTGCCATGCATGACTACACAGATTTCCACCAGAGCCCTCCCCTCACTCTTTGGCAATGTCACACGGGTCCAGCTCTGAGGAGACAAGAGCTGAGCTCAGGCCACTTTTTCTCACCAGTTCCCTGTCCTGCTGAAGCCACAATACCTCCCAGGAGCTGCCCAAGATCCCAAACTGCACAGGCAGGGTCATGGCAGACATTCCTCCCTAGGAACATCCTCAGGGATATATGGATGACACCTCCATCTTCTGGGGGCTTGTGTCATGTGTGTCTGATGCAAATCCTTAGAGATGGAAGAATGACAACCAGGCTTGGCATGGAGCATGGAACATGATGCAAGGCAGGCCGGGGTCTGGGCCTTGTGATCTTGGGTAAGTCAATCCCCCACTAGGCCATTTTCAGGTGTGCACCTGGAAGGGGCAGCAATGAGAGGAGATCCAGGTGGTGTCATCTACTGGCATCCACCTTCCAAAGGTCTAGGCTGCTCTAGAACTAGGTGCTTTTCAGGCCAATCAGTAAATGGGTCAGAGTAGCACACTGGAAATGAAGTCTATGCTGCCTCTGAAATACCAGGTGGTCCACCAGGCTGCTGTGCTTTTTTTGTGTGTGGGAGAAAAGGGGCCAGATACAGCACCTTATTCATCAGCTTAGAAGGGAGAGCTTGGCGTGCCCACCCTATAGACTTTTAGAAACTTCTCTAAGATGAAAGAAAGGCCGCTGATTTTTTGTTGGATTTATTTCCCACCTTCTGACACGTGACTGTTCTACCAATATGCTTAGACAAGTTGTACTTCCTGATCACTGGGTCCAATCAGCATAGTACCATCAATGTGATGGGCCAGTGTGACATCGTCTGGAAGGAAAAGGAGATGAAGGTTCCTTCTGACTAAATTACAACCTAAGTCTAGGGATTTGATATACCTTTGAGATAGTTTTCTCTCCTTGCCAGCTAAAAGCTAACTGTCCTGCTGGTCTTTACTAACAGGAAGAGAACAAAGAGCATTTTCCTGACCAATAGTTACACACTGGGTGCTTGGGGATCAAGTGATGAAGCCCCATGTGCAGCAGTAATGGCAATTTGAGACACTCTGATTACATTGACAATCATGCACTGTGATCTCCAAGATTCATCTGTTTTCGGAGTAGGCCTAATAAGTGACTTCAATAAGGGTATGTGGAAATCACCACCCCTCCATCTTTCAAATCCTTGGTGGTGACACTGGTTTCTGTAATCTCTCCTGAAATGAATTACTGCTTTCAATGTATACTTTAGAGGGAATCCTAGAGGCTTGTGCTTGAGCTACCATACAGCACAAATTCCTTGCCAGCACAGTCCCCTTTGGCTAGCAAGGAGGAAGGTGGGAGCTCTGCGTTCCTCCAAGACAACTTGGCCTGTGGGCCCTGACACCGAACGAGCAGCACTGCGGGCACTTGGTCGGGGGGCCGCTCCTGATACTAAAACCTGGTCCTTGTCCCTGAAGTCAAATCACAAAACACAATGACAAGGTTTTGAGGGAAGAAAAGAATAGTTTATTGATTTGCTAGCAAATGAGGGAGTGGCAGGCTCCTGCCTTAAAGAACCACCATCCTCCTGACACACAAGTGGTTTGGGCTTTTCGAGGAGAGATCGTGGGAGAGGGGCTGGGGTGCAGACACATGAAGTAGTAGCTTGCAAGGGTCCAAGCAGACATTCCTTTGCCAATTCACTAGCTTTTTGTTTTTCTTTTCTTCTTCTCAGTTCCCTGGGACAGGAGGCTTGGGGTTGAACAAAATCAGCTTTCAGCTTAATCTCTGATCCTTAGACTCGGAAAATCTGGAGAATAAGAAGAAAATGCTGCCCCACCCACCCCTGCCCATTAGTGTTTACAAAATTTCTGGGGCTGCTTGAGTTCACTTTCCATTGAATGTTAGCGTTCGGTTTTGAACAAAGATTTCGTTCCCCTTTTCCTCTACACAAATTCACTTATTGCTTTTACATTCCCTCCTCCATGCGCTTAACAGGTGTCACAAAACAGATCATGAAATGCCTTTAAGGAGAGTTTCTGACTTTATTTCCTGAAGATAGCCACAAGTTGAAAAACACAGCTCAAAGTGTTTTTTGGAATATCAGCGCTGGCTGACAAGACAGGAACTGCCATCTGCGGTTCAGATTTCCAGTGGACTTGCTTTATGTGTTCAAATTCTGCAAATGTTGCTATTAGGATCAGCAAGGGACTGTCTCCTTGCATTTAATAATCACATGCAGAATTTTCTCAAGAGCCCCTCCCCCATTTCTAGTACATGAACAAATTGGGGAAATGAGAAGAGGGGACCCACAGATGCCTTTATGTCCACACCTACTCCCTCACTCCCTCCACAGACGCCTCAGGAGGCAAGAGTGCAATGCTTGCAAGCCCAGTGCCTCCACTTTGCCTTACAGGCTGTTTCCCCTGCTGCTGCTACACTTGTTATCACTTTCAGAAACCTACGAGAATTATCACTTTCAGAAACCTGCGAGAAAAACACAAACCCAGCTTCGGCTTGGGCCTTACTGAGGTTTCCGTTTAGTAAGGAGGTGAGGTTGCAGATCCTAGGAGTCAGCCTCATTCCCCACCACCTGATCCCCCCACCTGCACTCCACAGCCAGACGTCCCCCACCCCGCCCCGGGTCTGGTCTGCTCATGCGCCCCGCCGCCAGCCCCCACCCGCCCCGGTCTGGTCTGCTCATGCGCCCCGCCGCCAGCCCCCACCCGCCCCGGTCTGGTCTGCTCATGCGCCCCGCCGCCAGCCCCCACCCGCCCCGGTCTGGTCTGCGCATGCGCTCCGCAGCCAGCCCACTTCCCCACCCCCACGACCTGTCTTGCTCACGCCCCGCCGCCAGCAACACCTCCCGTCTGCTCTGCTCCTGCGCCCCACAGCCAGCACCATCCCCACCCCCTCCTCCGCCCCCCGGTCTTGCCTGCGCCTAAGCCCTGCTCCCCGCCCGCGTCTGGCCTTCTCCTGCGCCTCCTTGCGAACCGGGGTGGGGCTGCGGGCTACCGATGGGCTCCCCGGCGTCGGGGCGTAGGGGACGCGTCTCCTGGTAGCTCCCAGCCCGCGCAGGTGCTGTCCGTCGTCCCGACCTGCGCCGCGATCTCCCGCCGGGCACCTTCCTCCCTTCGGTGGGTTAGTCTGGTAGGGCTGCCATAATGAAAGACCACAAATGGCACCGCGAGGGTGCCCTAAACAACAGAAATGGAAGGTTTCCCAGTTCTGGAGGCTAAAAGCCCAAGATAAAGGCAGGATTAGTTCTGAGGGCCAAGGGGGCACCTGTTCCAGTCACTTTGACTTGTAGAATCCCGGGTTTTTTTTCTTTTTTTGCTAGTCTGCACACCATCTCACCAGTCACGTTGCATTACAGGCCAACCCTAAGCCAGTATGACCTCATCTTAATCACATCTGCAAGGACCCTATTTCCCAATAAGGTCCTGGCGGTTAAAAGTCCAATATATCTTTTAAGGGTGACATGATTCAATCCATAACAAACAGCAAGCATAGGCTGGGGAGGATGGGGAGGAGAGCATGAAGAGCAGATCTGCTCCTTGTCTCTGCAGCTGTTGCCAAGCCGTGATCCTAGCCAGGAGAGCTTCTGACCTGGGCAGTTACTGGAAATGGTAAAGTGCTATTAGTATAGATAGCACATACACGTTATTAGGGGCTAGGCACTGTTTTAGGTAACGGTCAATACATATAAAGCGTTTGGGACTAGGTAAGTGTTCTCTGTTAACTCATTTAAACTGCAAAACAACAACCCTACAGGTAGGTACAATTATTATCTCTGATGCACAGAGAGGGTAGGTTATGTACCTCAGGTCCCACAGCTAATAAGTGGTTGAACTAGAATTAGAACCCAGGCAGTGTGGCTCTGGAGCCTGCCTCATAACCACTGCATTCCAACAATGTCAGAGAGGTACTGCAGTGGGCAATCATGTCAAAGGCTGATGGAGTTACAGAGTCTGAAGAGGGCCCATTGGATTCATCAACAGGAGGTCACCGGTGGTGAAAACTAGCTTCAATGGCACGTGTGGCTGTTGAGCACTTATAAAGTGGTCAGTGTGCATAGCAATGTGCCGTAACTGTAAAATACACGGAATAATCCCTTAATACCTTAATAAAAATAAATAAAATACATGGGATTTCAAAGACTTTCTACAAAAAAAAGTAAAATGTTCCATCAATTATTTTGTATATTGATTAATGCTGAACTGACATTTTTAATATATTGAGTTAAATGAAATACATTATGAAAATTAAGTGCAATTTAATGTTACTTTTTTACACCATGGCTACTAGAATAGTTTAAATTACATATGCAGCTTGCAATATATTTCTATTTCTAGTGCTGGTCTAGAAGGTCACATTGGGGGAAAAGGGAGCAGGTGATAAAACCAGAGGTCTAGGTGACGTCAAGGAACAAATAAAGAGGGAGCAAGGGAGAAAGCAAGCTGGTGGGGGAGTAGTTGTAATGAGAATCAGACCGTAAAGCCACAGGATTTCAGGAGTGGGGCAGTTCTTGGCAATGACGAAGCCCATGTGTGGCCTAGGAATCAGTTCCCTAAGTATGGGGCAGAGAGATTGCAATGAGAGGTGAGGGAGCGCCTGAGAGATCATTAGGTGGAATTAACAGGGACAAAGGAGACACTAATCTAGTTAAGGGCCTCTCAACCTCAGCACTGCTGACAGTTTGGGCTGGAGAATTCTTTGTGATGAGGGTGGGGCTTGGTGCAGGGCATGTCCTGGACTTTGTAGGTTGTTTTAGCATCTCCAGCCTCTAAGCACTAGATGCCAGCAGTAGCCCCTACCCCCAGTTGTAACTAAAACTATCCCCAGACTGAAATGTCCCAGGTGGTGGGTGTGGGGGGAGGGTTCTGGCAGTGGGGAGAGGTGGAAGCAGTACAAAATTGCCCCTGGTTGAGAACCACCAGTCTAGCTGGATGCTCTGCGCTTCAAAATAAGGTGGAAAAGGAATAGTCTTTAGGTGATAGTAACAGGGTAGGAATTGCAGACATCACCTCTCATATGTGGCCATATGTGGTGTACAGTGAGCAGGTAGGAACTGAGCCATGTTTCTGTCCTGGTGAGCCATGTAGAGGCAATAAATATTTCAAAATATTAAAACTGATATGATGCCCAATGACCTTTGAATCTTGAGCTTAATTTTCCTGAGTTGCCAATGAGAAAATAGTTTCAGTTATTTCAATAGTTTTAATTCTAGGACTTGATAGAGAAAAAGTATTGTCTTAATTTTCTAAGTTCTTCCTTATGTATCAAGTAAGTTAGGTCTTAACGTAGTTTCACTAGAAGCCATGTATGCAGAAATGAAGGACTCTATTTGGGAAGGTTCACCCAGGCACAAAACTGCTCTGCTTCTGAAACATGGATGAAAAGGCAAAGTGAGTCAGGCCTGAGAAGCTGCTCCACTCAGCATCAGCTGGGGCCGACTGAGGCCTGGGCGCTGGGATCCCCTGGGAGCTCTCTCATGCGTATCTGGCACTTGTGCTGGGAAGACACAGCAGCCTGAGCTGGAACTGGTGGGGCTTTGCAGGTGGCTCTCTCAATGTGGGTGGCTACTTTGAAAATCCCATCCTACCCCCACTTCCCTAGTGGTTGGAGTTACTCTATTTTTTTTTTTGACATAAGAATAGTATATTAATTATATATTTTCTTTGTATTTACAATAAATTCATTTGTTAATACTGTGATAGAAAAAATAATCAGTCCACATTATGTAGTAGAAACAGGCTTTGAGGATGACCATGCCTCTCACACCAAAAACATACAGACTTCTCCCATAGCTAAAAGTACTTTTCAACATGACAGTCTTGGGTGAAGGTAAAACAGGCAAGAGTACTTTACTTTAGATCAACTATGTCCTGGAATCAAGGATATTAACAATAAGTAAGCAGCAAAAAGCTGTTCAAATATTTTTCCAGGACTATTTAAATATAGTAGTTACCATGTGAGAAGTTCATTTTATTTGTAGGTTTTATAAAAAGTAAAAACACTAAATTGGAAACTGCATTAATCAAAAGCAGTCCCAAAAAAGCCATCAAAAGAAATGAACAAAGTATTCTTTTAAGTGTATCATGCATAAAAACGATTATATAATATATACTTTAATGACCAGACTAATAAATAAATGAGGTAAATTTTACAGTCATTGGAACAAATAAACTATATTTAACCACTTAAATGTGTTGAGCTACTACTGCTTCTGTTTCAAAATATAAATATAATTAATCTAACATCTAAAAAATGAATATTTTGAATGTTTGTTTTGACCCCCTTTTGAGATTTGCTAGTAAAGAGAAACTGTGTAACAAAATATTAACTGAAAAAAAATTATCAACACTAATATGATATAATTATCATGTAATTGCCATTTTGTATATGCACAGTGGAAATATTGGGAAAGCTAGCTGAAAAGATGAAAATAAATTGGTCAGAATTTCACATTTCAGAATAATCCATGATATTCTAGAAGAGAAAAAAACACAAAATTCACAAAGCAGATGTAACTTGATATCCCTTCTAAGTTTAGGAGTCCAATAAGATGCAACTTTTAAATAAATCCACTACCTCAAAGATAAAGAGGAAGAAAATGTAAATCTCTTTTGGGCGTTAGTTTTCAAGTTTATGCTCTGAAAGAAGGCTAACATTAGCCAGAACTGCAATACTATTTTTAAAAACTTAGAATCTTTGCTTTTGTATTTTAAATTTGCTTTTTCTATTTTAGTTATTAGTAAAGGAAAAGAGAGAAAAATATTCAATTATCAAGTCAAGGGTAAGTATGTATATAGCCAGTTTATGAAATAGATTAAATTGAGAGAATCAACTGGTTCAAGAATTTCCTACTATGCTGCTACTAGTTACCTATTGATACTCTTAGAATAGTAATTTAGATGTCTATCGTAACAACTGACAGCACTTTTCACTGTTTATCAATTTCCACTTTTACTTTCTTCTCTCCCTTGCCACTTAAGTGCCTTATTTTGACTGTCTCATAGGAAATTTTATTTTACAAATTCTTTGTTTCAATTACTGAAGACGTCATTTTAACACATAAACCTGCCAATCCTGAGATGATAAAGATAGTAAAACTAAAACCCAACTTATTTTTCACTCAAATTTCTGCTTTAGTTTTTTTTGGAAAATGGCTGGTAGAATAGAAAGAAGAGCCAAAATCATTAGAACAAATACTGAGTTCCAAGAAACAGCTTCTCCTGCTGTTGTAAGCTGGTACAGAGTTGTTCCTGCCTTAATTGCTACAAAAGATGGAGGTGCGACACCAAACAAACAAGAAATAAGGCTAATGGAAAGGGATAAAGAAACCCTGAGAGTATACTGAGAAATATAGAGCCAGGAATAGCAAATGTTTGCAAGAAAATATATGTAGCAAAATAAGCTACAAGTACTTGTACATAAAAGGTGTCCTTATATTTGGATAAAACTTTTCCTAGAGCCTTGGCATCATCCATATCTCTGGGAACCTTCATATTCACTCTTTCTTCTTCACTAAGCTGAGGAAAATTTTTATATACCAAAAACATGACAAAAGCTGCAGATAAGAAAATGGACACTAATATAAGAAGTGACATTCTTGCTGACCCAGCTTCTGCACAGGCTTTTTCCTTCAGGTGGTCTCCGCTGCCCGGCGCCGTGGGACCCCGTGTCCCCGCTGCCCTGTCCCCCACAGCAGCCGAATGCAGGGCGCCCATCTGCGATCGTCCGGCGACTCTGCCTTTCGCCATGTCTGCTGCAGGGAAGGTGGAGGGGGCAGAATGATACCGGACCGCCTTAACAACTCCGCCGCAGGATCCCAAATACCGGAGTTACTCTATTTTTATACTTTTAGTGGGTATCATTGTTTTTAAAGGTATGTAGTTTTGGGATATGTTACATATTAATAAAATTCACCCATTTTTAAGTGTACTCTTCAAACTTCAATGAGTTTTGGCAAATGTATAGCTGTTTAACAATGATTGAAATATAGAATATTTCCATTACTCCAAAAAATTCCCTCATGTCCTTTTCAGTCAGACCACCAGCCCCTGGCCCCAGGTGACCACCAATGTGCTTTGTCACTGTAGTTTTATCTTCTCTAGAATTTCACATAAATAGAATCATATAGTATGTCATTTGTTGTGTCTGGTTTCTTTCATTTAGTATGTTTTTGAAATTCTATATCGTGTTTATCAGCAGTTGGTTCCTTTTTCTTAATTTCAATTTCCTTTTGCTCAATCTCCTTATCCATAGTTTGCTTGTGTATGAATATCACATACAATGTTTTCCCATTCACCAGCTGGTGGAGCTGTGGGTTTCCAGTTTTTGACTCATATGACTAAGACTGTAATGAGTATCTGTGTGTACAACCTGTGGGGCATGTTTTCTCTTCTCCTGGATACTTAGGAAAGGTGTTGCTGGGTCTTACCTTTGCATTTTATATTTTTAACATGTAAACCCCTAGTACTTAATAGACAATGAGTGAGCCCAAATTTCTGTATCCTGCTCCCACACACAAGATCACTAGCAAGAGAATTAGCTGTAATTCTCCACTTAAGCCTTGGTGCCTCTCCTACTGAAACTGTTGGAGTGTTTTCATTTCACAAAATTAAGATTGTAATGTACAATTACACTGATTTCCGATTTTTATTTTGATTTGGCAGACCTGGCAATTCTTTTATTCCTAAATTCACTTTCTATTTCACTGGAATAAAACCTTTAGGAACTCTTTTAGATAAATTAAAAGTCTTAATCTGAATGCTTGCAAGCTTTAAAACATTATTTTACCCTCAAACTTGAATATCTTGGGTGTAGAAATCTAGCTTTAGAATCCATTTTCTCACAGAATTGTGAAGACCTCTGGTGTGGCAGCTGGTCTGGCTCCTGGATGTCTCCTGCTTGTACCCACTGAGGTGGCACAGCCCTGCTGCTCCATGCCTGAGTGCCCTACCACCCCCACCAGTATTAAACATTCTTTTACGAAAGTTACCTTGTCATAAAAACCTTAAGAAAGCCCTCCTTCTCCTAAGGAAAAATCTATTTACATTTCTTTCTAATATACTTCAGTTTAACTATTTATTCTACCTGGAATTTGTTTTTGCAAGTGGTATAGATGAAAATTTGTTCTCAGAATGGGTGGCTGACTCACAACCATCCTTTACTATTTTGAAATGTAAAGTTTATCATTTACTAAGCTCCCATATAGTCTTAATGTTACATTGATCTGTGTCAGTGAAAAGTTCATTAACTTAGTAAATTAGGAACACAAGTTACAGAGCCATACTGAAGTATGGCACCATTTTATCCAATGAAGCAAAAGAAAAATCTACAAAGTACAGATATGTGTGTTTGTGTGAGTGTGTTTTTGTTAAATATACAGAAAGGAATTTGGGAGGTTACCATACTAATAAATTACATTTAAGAAGGGTAATGGGATTTTTCTCAAGATGGTAGCATGAGTAGGGTGGCTGAAATCTCCTCCCAAAACCATATATATTTTGGAAAATACAGCAAATACAACTCTCCCTAAAAGAGAGACCAGAAGATACAGTACACAAGCCAGGCTACATCTACATCTGTCTCAGCATCTCACAAAAAGGGTAAGATACAAAACCGTGACCTGGCAGGGCCTGAGCACTCCCCTGACCCCAGCTCACCAGTGGGAGGAAAAGAATCAGAGTGGGGAGGGAGTGGAAGCACAGGACTGCTAAATAACCAGCCCTAGTAATCTGCACTGGGAGTACAGACACACATTGCATGGTGTACTGGATATTAGGGAAATGGAAAAGTAAAATCCGAGACTGTGACTGCAAACAGGTTCCCACAGCTGGCTGCCCTGGGACAAAAGAAAAGTGGGCACTTTAAAAGTCTTAAAGGGACAAGGGTTTAACAAGTGAACAAAATAGTCCTGACACACTCAACCCAGCAGGTTGGGAATTTTAAGGAACTTCAGGTACCCTAACCCCCTGGGTGGCAATGTAGAGCAGCTCTGAAGCCCCTCTCGGCGATAAGCAGCCTACCATTCATTGTATCCTTGAACTCAGATTCATGTTGAATTAGATGCAGGGATGAAAATTCCACAGGAGAATGAGAACAGGGAGGCAGAAGCTGCTGGAAGGATGGAGCGTGGAATGTCTGTAGTGGTCAAGAGAAATGTATATGCGGGTGGGTGGGAGGATATCAAGGGAAATGAATACTGTCAAGCTGATTTGTTTTTTAACTACCAAAGCATGCCTGGGACATTCTCCCTAGATGCTAGGATTACAGATGTAGAGAGTTTCACAACAATATATTTATCCATTACAAGAATGAGCAATTCTTTTATTTTTGGCTGGTGTATTTTTTTTTTTTTTTTGAGAGGGCATCTCTCATATTTATTGATCAAATGGTTGTTAACAACAATAAAATTCAGTATAGGGGGGTCAATGCTCAATGTACAATCATTAATCCATCTCAAGCCTAATTCTCGTCAGTCTCCAATCTTCTGAAGCATAACGAACAAGTTCTTACATGGTGAACGAATTCTTACAGAGTGAATAAATTCTTACATGGTGAACAGTACAAGGGCATTCATCACAGAAACTTTCGGTTTTGATCATGCATTATGACCTATAAACAATCAGGTCAAATATGAATATTCGTTTGATTTTTGTACTTGATTTATATGTTGATCCCACATTTCTCCTATTATTATTATTATTTTTATTTTTAATAAAATGCTGAAGTGGTAGGTAGATGCAAGATAAAGGTAGAAAACATAGTTTAGTGCTGTAAGAAGGCAAATGTAGATGATCAGATGATCAGGTGTGTGCCTATGGACTAAGTATTAATCCAGGCTAGACAAGGGCAGCAAGACATCCACGGATGCAGAAGATTTCTCTCAAAGCAGGGGGGTGAGGTTCTGAGCCTCACCTCTGTTGATCCCCAAATTCTCACCTGATGGCCCCCCTGCGACTGTGCCTGTCTTAGGTTGTTCCTCCCTTGAGGAATCTTACCCGTCTCTGGCTAACCAGTCATCTTCCGGGGCCATACAGGGAAATGTAAAGTTGGTAAGTGAGAGAGAAGCCATATTGTTTGCAAAGGTTAGCTTTTTACTTCTTTGCAGATTTATGCCCTGTGGCTTCTATGCCCAGCACTTGTCTCGAGGTATCTTTACCACCTGGAGGAATTATGATACTCGGTAAATTCGATGTGAGGCACGAATTCTCTTTAAGGTTTGTAATTAGGAAGGAAGAAGAAAAGCTATAGATGTAGCATATTAAGGAAACTTGGGAGGATTGATTATTTCTTTGACATATCTTCTTGTATAGTACCTTAAGTATGTATAGGTTTTAAACTACTAACTAATTTGCACACACATATTAACATAATAGGAATACGGTGACATAAACAAAGCAAATCTATAATTACCAGCCATCTCCAGTGAAGCCAAGAAAACCATTTAGGCACCCTAGGCATTTGTGAAAATTTATCTATGATATGATGGATATTTTCCAACTGTACTTGAACCATCAGACAAATTAAAGCAGCCCATTTCTGGGATCTGTTCACATCCCATATGTTCTTTTAACCATAGATAGTCTATAGTCATGAGATTTTGGGGTGCTACAACTTGCACCACTCCCAACTCCTGGTTGAGTTCCAACAGTACAGATCCAGTCAAATTCGTTGTCTCACTGTATGCACATGCCAGCCTAGACATCTCCCTCCTCCTTCTTATGGCAAGTCCAGGAGACGGTGGGCTGGATGCAGCCACAACCGCAGCATCGTCCGGATCCCTGTGGAGGCTTTTTGATGATCATCCCCCGGCACGAGTCCTCCAGAGAGTGCTGATGCCGGAAGCTCCTCCTCATATCGTATCTTAGTTCATTTTCTGGGTATCCAAGCTAGGCCTTGATCTTCTGCGTAGAAACAAACAGACCCTTTGCCCACACTTTGACATGCCCTCTATACCACTGTGCAGAACTCATTGGAGGTCAGCACACAGTAACTGCTTTTTTTTTTTTTTTTAATTAAGAGAAAGGAATATTATCAGAAAAGAGTACCTCCATAGCTGATCATCTGACACCCTTTAAGTGATCAACATTAAGGATATTTAAAGCATGCGTTGATCTTTGATTTACCAATAGTTTTATCCTGTTAAGGAGTAATCCCCCTTTTCTTTCTTTCTTTCTTTTTATTTTTTTAAATTTTTAATCTACACTTACCTGAAGAATACTATGTTTACTATGCTCTCCCCTATATCAGGTCCCCCCTAACAACCACATTACGGTTACTGTCCATCAGCTTAGCAAAATGTGGTAGAGTCACTACTTGTCCTCTCTGTGTTGTGCAGCCCACCCTCCCCTTTCTCCCTCCCCCCCATGCATGCTAATCTTAATACCCCCCTTCTTCTTCCCCCCCCTTATCGCTCCCTGCCCACCCATCCTCCCCAGTTCCTTTCCCTTTGGTACCTGTTAGTCCATTTTTGGGTTCTGTAATTCTGCTGCTGTTTTGTTCCTTCAGTTTTTCCTTTGTTCCTATACTCCTCAGATGAGTGAAATCATTTGGTATTTCTCTTTCTCCGCTTGGCTTATTTCACTGAGCATAATACTCTCCAGCTCCATCCATGTTGCTGCAAATGGTTGGATTTTTCCACTTCTTATGGCTGAGTAGTATTCCATTGTGTATATGTACCACATCTTCTTTATCCATTCATCTACAGATGGACATTTAGGTTGCTTCCAATTCTTGGCTATTGTAAATAGTGCTGCGATAAACATAGGAGTGCATCTGTCTTTCTCAAACTTGATTGCTGCGTTCTTAGGGTAAATTCCTAGGAGTGGAATTCCTGGGTCAAATGGTAGGTCTGTTTTGAGCATTTTGATGCACCTCCATACTGCTTTCCACAATGGTTGAACTAATTTACATTCCCACCAGCAGTGTAGGAGGGTTCCCCTTTCTCCACAGCCTCGCCAACATTTGTTGTTGTTTGTCTTTTGGATGGCAGCTATCCTTACTGGTGTGAGGTGATACCTCATTGTAGTTTTAATTTGCATTTCTCTGATAATTAGCGATGTGGAGCATCTTTTCATGTGTCTCTTGGCCATCTGTATTTCTTTTTTGGAGAACTGTCTGTTCAGTTCCTCTGCCCATTTTTTAATTGGGTTATTTGTTTTTTGTTTGTTGAGGCGTGTGAGCTCTTTATATATTCTGGACGTCAAGCCTTTATCAGATCTGTCATTTTCAAATATATTCTCCCATACTGTAGGGTTCCTTTTTGTTCTATTGATGGTGTCTTTCGCTGTACAGAAGCTTTTCAGCTTAATGTAGTCCCACTTGCTCATTTTTGCTGTTGTTTTCCTTGCCCGGGGAGATATGTTCAAGAAGAGATCACTCATGTTTATATCTAAGAGGTTTTTGCCTATGTTTTTTTCCAAGAGTTTAATGGTTTCGTGACTTACATTCAGGTCTTTGATCCATTTTGAGTTTACCTTTGTATATGGGGTTAGACAATGGTCCAGTTTCATTCTCCTACATGTAGCTGTCCAGTTTTGCCAGCACCATCTGTTGAAGAGACTGTCATTTTGCCATTGTATGTCCATGGCTCCTTTATCAAATATTAATTGACCATATATGTTTGGGTTAATTTCTGGGGTCTCTAATCTGTTCCACTGGTCTGTGGCTCTGTTCTTGTGCCAGTACCAAATTGTCTTGATTACTATGGCTTTGTAGTAGAGCTTGAAGTTGGGGAGTGAGATCCCCCCTACTTTATTCTTCTTTTTCAGGATTGCTTTGGCTATTCGGGGTCTTTGGTGTTTCCATATGAATTTTTGAATTATTTGTTCCAATTCATTGAAGAATGTTGCTGGTAATTTGAGAGGGATTGCATCAAATTTGTATATTGCTTTCGGCAGGATGGCCATTTTGATGATATTAATTCTTCCTAGCCATGAGCATGGGATGAGTTTCCATTTATTAGTGTCCCCTTTAATTTCTCTTAAGAGTGACTTGTAGTTTTCAGAGTATAAGTCTTTCACTTCCTTGGTTAGGTTTATTCCTAGGTATTTTATTCTTTTTGATGCAATGGTGAATGGAATTGTTTTCCTGATTTCTCTTTCTATTGATTCGTTGTTAGTGTATAGGAAAGCTACAGATTTCTGTGTGTTGATTTTGTATCCTGCAACTTTGCTGTATTCCGATATCAGTTCTAGTAGTTTTGGAGTGGAGTCTTTAGGGTTTTTTATGTACAGTATCATATCAATAGTGACAGTTTAACTTCTTCTTTACCAATCTGGATTCCTTGTATTTCTTTGTTTTGTCTGATTGCCGTGGCTAGGACCTCCAGTACTATGTTAAATAACAGTGGGGAGAGTGGGCATCCCTGTCTGGTTCCCGATCTCAGTGAAAATGCTTTCAGCTTCTCGCTGTTCAGTATAATGCTGGCTGTGGGTTTATCATATATGGCCTTTATTATGTTGAGGTACTTGCCCTCTATTCCCATTTCGCTGAGAGTTTTTATCATGAATGGATGTTGAATTTTGTCAAATGCTTTTTCAGCATCTATGGAGATGATCATGTGGTTTTTGTCTTTCTTTTTGTTGATGTGGTGGATGATGTTGATGGATTTTCGAATGTTGTACCATCCTTGCATCCCTGGGATGAACCCCACTTGGTCATGGTGTATGATCCTTTTGATATACTGTTGAATTCTGTTTGCTAATATTTTATTGAGTATTTTTGCATCTACATTCATCAGGGATATTGGTCTGTAATTTTCTTTTTTGGTGGGGTCTTTTCCTGGTTTTGGTATTAGGGTGATGTTGGCTTCATAGAATGAGTTTGGGAGTATTCCCTCTTCTTCTATTTTGTGGAACACTTTAAGGAGAATGGGTATTATGTCTTCTCTGTGTGTCTGATAAAATTCCGAGGTAAATCCGTCCGGCCCCGGGGTTTTGTTCTTGGGTAGTTTTTTGATTACTGTTTCAATTTCTTTGCTTGTAATTGGTTTGTTTAACTTTTGTGTTTCTTCCTTGGTCAGTCTTGGGAGGTTGTATTTTTCTAGGAAGTTGTCCATTTCTTCTAGGTTTTCCAGCTTGTTGGCATATAGGTTTTCATAGTAGTCTTTAATAATTCTTTGTATTTCTGTGGAGTCTGTCGTGATTTTTCCATTCTCATTTCTGATTATGTTGATTTGTGTTGACTCTCTTTTTCTCTTAATAAGTTGGGCTAGAGGCTTATCTATTTTGTTTATTTTCTCAAAGAACCAGCTCTTGGTTTCGTTGATTTTTGCTATTGTTTTATTCTTCTCAATTTTGTTTATTTCTTCTCTGATCTTTATTATGTCCCTCCTTCTGCTGACTTTAGGCCTCATTTGTTCTTCTTTTTCCAGTTTTAATAATTGTGATGTTAGACTATTCATTTGGGATTGTTCTTCCTTCTTCAAGTGTGCCTGGATTGCTATATACTTTCCTCTTAAGACTGCTTTCGCTGCATCCCACAGAAGTTGGGGCTTAGTGTTGTTGTTGTCATTTGTTTCTATATATTCCTTGATCTCTATTTTGATTTGTTCATTGATCCATTGATTATTTAGTAGCATGTTGTTAAGCCTCCATGTGTTTGTGAGCCTTTTTGTTTTCTTTGTAGAATTTATTTCTACTTTCATACCTTTGTGGTCTGAAAAATTGGTTGGTAGAATTTCAATATTGTGGAATTTACTGAGGCTCTTTTTGTGAGCTAGTATGTGGTCTATTCTGGAGAATGTTCCATGTGCACTTGAGAAGAATGTATATCCTGTTGCTTTTGGATGTAAAGTTCTATAGATGTCTATTAGGTCCATCTGTTCTAGTGTGTTGTTCAGTGCCTGTGTGTCTTTACTTATTTTCTGCCCGGTGGATCTATCCTTTGGGGTGAGTGGTGTGTTGAAGTCTCCTACAATGAATGCATTGCAGTCTATTTCCCTCTTTAGTTCTGTTAGTATTTGCTTCACATATGCTGGTGCTCCTGTATTGGGTGCATATATATTTAGAATGGTTATATCCTCTTGTTGGACTGAGCCCTTTATCATTATGTAGTGGCCTTCTTTATCTCTTGTTACTTTCTTTGCTTTGAAGTCTATTTTGTCTGATATTAGTACTGCAACCCCTGCTTTCTTCTCACTGTTGTTTGCCTGAAATATGTTTTTCCATCCCTTGACTTTTAGTCTATGCTTATCTTTGGGTTTAAGGTGAGTTTCTTGTAAGCAGCATATAGATGGGTCTTGCTTTTTTATCCATTCTATTACTCTATGTCTTTTGATTGGTGCATTAAGTCCATTTACATTTAGGGTGACTATTGAAAGATATGTACTTATCGCCATTGCAGGCTTTAGATTCGTGGTTACCAAAGGTTCAAGGTTAGCTTCTTTAGTATCTTACTGCCTAACTTAGCTCGCTTATTGAGCTGTTATATACACTGTCTGGAGATTCTTTTCTTCTCTCCCTTCTTATTCCTCCTCCTCCATTCTTCATATGTTGTGTGTTTTGTTCTGTGCTCTTTTTAGGAGTGCTCCCATCTAGAGCAGTCCCTGTAGGATGCCCTGTAGAGGTGGTTTGTGGGAAGCAAATTCCCTCAGCTTTTGCTTGTCTGGGAATTGTTTGATCCCACCATCATATTTAAATGATAGTCGTGCTGGATACAGTATCCTTGGTTCAAGGCCCTTCTGTTTCATTGCATTAAGTATATCATGCCATTCTCTTCTGGCCTGTAGGGTTTCTGTTGAGAAGTCTGATGTTAGCCTGATTGGTTTTCCTTTATAGGTGACCTTTTTCTCTCTAGCTGCCTTTAAAACTCTTTCCTTGTCCTTGATCCTTGCCATTTTAATTATTATGTGTCTTGGTGTTGTCCTCCTTGGATCCTTTCTGTTGGGGGTTCTGTATAATTCCATGGTCTGTTCGATTATTTCCTCCCCCAGTTTGGGGAAGTTTTCAGCAATTATTTCTTCAAAGACACTTTCTATCCCTTTTCCTCTTTCTTCCTCTTCTGGTATCCCTATAATACGAATGTTTTTCCTTTTGTATTGGTCACATATTTCTCTTAGTGTTGTTTCATTCCTGGAGATCCTTTTATCTCTCTCTATGTCAGCTTCTATACGTTCCTGTTCTCTGGCTTCTATTCCTTCAATGGCCTCTTGCATCTTATCCATTCTGCTTATAAATCCTTCCAGGGATTGTTTCACTTCTGTGATCTCTTTCCTGACATCTGTGATCTCCTTCCGGACTTCATCCCACTGCTCTTGCATTTTTCTCTGCATCTCATCCCATTGCTCTTGCATTTTTTTCTGCATCTCTGTCAGCATGTTCATGATTTTTATTTTGAATTCTTTTTCAGGAAGACTAGTTAGGTCTGTCTCCTTCTCAGGTGTTGTCTCTGTGATCTTTGTCTGCCTGTAGTTTTGCCTTTTCATGGTGATAGAGATAGTTTGCAGAGCTGGTACAAGTGACCGCTGGAAGAGCTTCCCTTCTTGTTGGTTTGTAGCCTTTTCCTGGGAGAATAGCGACCTCTAGTGGCTTGTGCTGGGCAGCTGTGCGCAGACAGGGCTTCTGCTTCCTGCCCAGTTGCTTTGGGGTTTATCTCCGCTGTTGCTGTGGGCTTGGCCTGGCTGGGGCTGTTCCTCCAAAATGGTGGAGCCCCGTTGGAGAGGGAGCAGCCAGGAGACTATTTATCTCCGTAAGGGGCCTCTGTGCTCCCTGCTGCCCAGGGGGTTAGAGTGCCCAGAGATCCCCAGATTCCCTGCCTCTGGTCTAAGTGACCTGTCCTGCCCCTTTAAGATTTCCAAAAAGCACTCTCCAAACCAAAACAACAACAGCAACAATGAGAGAGGGAACAGAAAGAAAGAGAAAAAAAAAAAGGAAAAAAAAGGAAAAAACAAGCGATTTTTTTTTTTTTTTTTTTTGTCCTCAGGTGCCGGTCCCAGGCACCCGCTCACTGGTCCTGCTGCCCTGTCTCCCTAGCACCAGGGTCCCTGTCCTTTCAAGGCTTCCAAAAAGCACCCACCCACCGGTCCCGCAGGGAAGGAACGCTCAATATTCTTTGTCCTCAGGCACTGGTCCCACGCACCCGCTCACCAGTCCCGCCGCCCTGCCTCCCTAGCACCGGGGTCCCTGTCCCTTCAAGGCTTCCAAAAAGCACTCGCCAAAAAGAGAGAAAAAAAGGGGAAAAACGCGCGATTTCTTCCGTCCTCAGGTGCTGGTCTCAGGCACCCACCCACCGGTCCCACAGGGAAAAATGCGGGATATTCTTTGTCCTCAGGTGCCGGTCCCAGGCACCCGCTCACCAGTCCCGCCGCCCTGCCTCCCTAGCACCGGGGTCCCTGTCCCTTTTAGGCTTCCAAAAAGCACTCGCAGAAAAGAGAAAAAAAAAGGGGAAAAACGCGTGATTTCCTCTGTCCTCAAGTGCCGGTCTCAGGCACCCGCCCACGGGTCCCGCAGGGAAAAACGGGGGATATTCTTTGTCCTCAGGCGCTGGTCCCAGCCACCCGCTCACCAGTCCCGCCACCGTGCCTCCCTAGCACTGGGGTCCCCGTCCCTTCAAGGCTTCCAAAAAGCGCTCGCCAAAAAGAGAAGAAAAAAAAAAAAAAGGGGAAAAACGCGCGACCTCCTCCGTCCTCAGGCACAGGTCTCAGGCACCCGCCCCCAGGTCTCGCAGGGAGAAACGCGGGATATTCTTTGTCCTCCGGCGCCATTCCCAGGCACCTCCTCACCGGTCCCGCCACCCTGCCTCCCCAGCAACGGGGGCCCGTCCCTCTAAGGCTTCCAAAAAGCGCTCGCCAAAAAAAAAAAAAAAAAAAAAAACCGCTCGGGTTTCTCTCCACCCGCCGGGAGCCGGGGGGAGGGGCGCTCGGGTCCCGCCGGGCTGGGGCTTGTATCTTACCCCCTTCACAAGGCGCTGGGTTCTTGCAGGTGTGGATGTGGTCTGGATGTTGTCCTGTGTCCTGTGGTCTCTATTTTAGGAAGATTTTTCTTTGTTATATTTTCATAGCTCTATGTGTTTTTGGGAGGAGATTTCCACTGCTCTACTCACGCCGCCATCCTGGCTCCGCCCCCCTGGCTGGTGTATTTTTTTAAATTATTTTATTTTGGTATCATTAATGTACAATTACATGAGCAACATTATGGTTACTAGACTCCCCCTGTTACCAAGTCCCCACCCCATACCGCATTACAGTCACTGTCCATCAGTGTCGTAAGATGCTATGGAATCACTACTTGTCTTCTCTGTGTTGTACAGCTCTCCCCGTGCCCCCCCTACATTATGTGTGCTAATCGTAATGCCCCCTTTCCCCTCTTATCCCTCCCTTCTAGACTAGAATCCCGACGGGAATCATTTCCAATATGGAAAGACTAAGGAAGGTGGGAACTGTTCACCTCCAGGACAGAGCTTTTGAAGCAAGGCATATAATATTAAGACGTCAAAGTGACTCCACAAAGGAGGCATCTGGGAAAGGTCTACCTTGGACGACCGGGCAAACGGCTAAACCTGGTTAGAAACGCCCAGAATAGCCCTCGCGTAAGCACTCCACTGCTGCGCCTCTCCACTCCCAGGGACGGAACTCTCCTCTCGTGCGCACTCGCTCTCCCTCGGGGGTACTGGCTGGAGCTGGCACCGTCTTTGTGATTCCAACGGAAGGTCAACAGGTGGATGGAAATCAACAGCTTCTACACAGAATGATGCCTTTTGATGCAGGTGGGGGCTCGAACCACACGACAACTGGGAAAGCAACATCCGACACCTGCCGGGCAAGGTGGGTGGCTGAGTGCTGCCCTCTGACCCACCTGAATCTCTGTGCCTGGTGATGGACGGGGCCCCCGAATTGCCTGGCCGGCTAGTAGTAGAGCTGGGAGAGCAGCACCACGTTTTTGTTCTGGTTGGGGTTGGCGACGAACTTCACTGTGATGGACTTGGAGGAACCTGTGGGTTTATGACCATTGAAACTGGTAATTGCCTCTTCGGCTTCCTATCGTTTGTCAGCCTGGATAAACGCAACCCCTCTGGACAAACCTTTCTAACAAACCAACAAAAACAGAGTTAGGGGAAAAAAAAGGAAAAGATGGTCAAAACTGAAAAGCAAAAGTCAATAGTCAGTCGGCTGTGGTTCAAGCTGGATGCCTGGTTAATGAGATAAAATTAAAGCTGAATATGGGGGCGGAGCCAAGATGGCGGCGTGAGTAGAGCAGTGGAAATCTCCTCCCAAAAACACATAGAGCTATGAAAATATAACAAAGAAAAATCTTCCTAAAATAGAGACCACAGGACACAGGACAACATCCAGACCACATCCACACCTGCAAGAACCCAGTGCCTTGTGAAGGGGGTAAGATACAAGCCCCAGCCCGGCGGGACCCGAGCGCCCCTCCCCCCGGCTCCCGGTGGGTGGAGAGAAACCGGAGCGGTTTTTTTTTTTTTTTTGCGAGCGCTTTTTGGAAGCCTTAGAGGGACGGGCCCCCGTTGCTAGGGAGGCAGGGTGGCGGGACCAGTGAGGAGGTGCCTGGGAACGGCGCCGGAGGACAAAGAATATCCCGCGTTTCTCCCTGCGAGACCTGGGGGCGGGTGCCTGAGACCGGTGCCTGAGGACGGAGGAGGTCGCGCGTTTTTCCCCTTTTTTTTTTTTTTTTTTCTCTTTTTGGCGAGCGCTTTTTGGAAGCCTTGAAGGGACGGGGACCCCAGTGCTAGGGAGGCACGGTGGCGGGACTGGTGAGCGGGTGGCTGGGACCGGCGCCTGAGGACAAAGAATATCCCCCGTTTTTCCCTGCGGGACCCGTGGGCGGGTGCCTGAGACCGGCACTTGAGGACAGAGGAAATCGCGCGTTTTTCCCCTTTTTTTTTCTCTTTTCTGCGAGTGCTTTTTGGAAGCCTAAAAGGGACAGGGACCCCGGTGCTAGGGAGGCAGGGCGGCGGGACTGGTGAGCGGGTGCCTGGGACCGGCACCTGAGGACAAAGAATATCCCGCATTTTTCCCTGTGGGACCGGTGGGTGGGTGCCTGAGACCAGCACCTGAGGACGGAAGAAATCGCGCGTTTTTCCCCTTTTTTTTCTCTCTTTTTGCCGAGTGCTTTTTGGAAGCCTTGAAGGGACAGGGACCCCAGTGCTAGGGAGGCAGGGCGGCGGGACTGGTGAGCAGGTGCGTGGGACCAGTGCCTGAGGACAAAGAATATTGAGCGTTCCTTCCCTGCGGGACCGGTGGGTGGGTGCTTTTTGGAAGCCTTGAAAGGACAGGGACCCTGGTGCTAGGGAGACAGGGCAGCAGGACCAGTGAGCGGGTGCCTGGGACCGGCACCTGAGGACAAAAAAAAATCGCTTGTTTTTTCCTTTTTTTTCCTTTTTTTTTTCTCTTTGTTTCTGTTCCCTCTCTCATTGTTGCTGCTGTTGTTTTGGTTTGGAGAGTGCTTTTTGGAAATCTTAAAGGGGCAGGACAGGTCACTTAGACCAGAAGCAGGGAATCTGGGGATCTCTGGGCACTCTAACCCCCTGGGCAGCAGGGAGCACAGAGGCCCCTTACGGAGATAAATAGTCTCCTGGCTGCTCCCCCTCCAACGGGGCTCCACCATTTTGGAGGAACAGCCCCAGCCAGGCCAAGCCCACAGCAACAGCGGAGATAAACCCCAAAGCAACTGGGCAGGAAGCAGAAGCCCTGTCTGCGCACAGCTGCCCAGCACAAACCACTAGAGGTCGCTATTCTCCCAGGAAAAGGCTACAAACCAACAAGAAGGGAAGCTCTTCCAGCGGTCACGTGTACCAGCTCTGCAAACTATCTCTATCACCATGAAAAGGCAAAACTACAGGCAGACAAAGATCACAGAGACAACACCTGAGAAGGAGACAGACCTAACTAGTCTTCCTGAAAAAGAATTCAAAATAAAAATCATGAACATGCTGACAGAGATGCAGAAAAAAATGCAAGAGCAATGGGATGAGATGCAGAGAAAAATGCAAGAGCAGTGGGATGAAGTCCGGAAGGAGATCACAGATGTCAGGAAAGAGATCACAGAAGTGAAACAATCCCTGGAAGGATTTATAAGCAGAATGGATAAGATGCAAGAGGCCATTGAAGGAATAGAAGCCAGAGAACAGGAACGTATAGAAGCTGACATAGAGAGAGATAAAAGGATCTCCAGGAATGAAACAACACTAAGAGAAATATGTGACCAATACAAAAGGAAAAACATTCGTATTATAGGGATACCAGAAGAGGAAGAAAGAGGAAAAGGGATAGAAAGGGTCTTTGAAGAAATAATTGCTGAAAACTTCCCCAAACTGGGGGAGGAAATAATCGAACAGACCATGGAATTATACAGAACCCCCAACAGAAAGGATCCAAGGAGGACAACACCAAGACACATAATAATTAAAATGGCAAGGATCAAGGACAAGGAAAGAGTTTTAAAGGCAGCTAGAGAGAAAAAGGTCACCTATAAAGGAAAACCAATCAGGCTAACATCAGACTTCTCAACAGAAACCCTACAGGCCAGAAGAGAATGGCATGATATACTTAATGCAATGAAACAGAAGGGCCTTGAACCAAGGATACTGTATCCAGCACGACTATCATTTAAATATGATGGTGGGATCAAACAATTCCCAGACAAGCAAAAGCTGAGGGAATTTGCTTCCCACAAACCACCTCTACAGGGCATCCTACAGGGACTGCTCTAGATGGGAGCACCCCTAAAAAGAGCACAGAACAAAACACACAACATATGAAGAATGGAGGAGGAGGAATAAGAAGGGAGAGAAGAAAAGACTCTCCAGACAGTGTATATAACAGCTCAATAAGCGAGCTAAGTTAGGCAGTAAGATACTAAAGAAGCTAACCTTGAACCTTTGGTAACCACGAATCTAAAGCCTGCAATGGCAATAAGTACATATCTTTCAATAGTCACCCTAAATGTAAATGGACTTAATGCACCAATCAAAAGACATAGAGTAATAGAATGGATAAAAAAGCAAGACCCATCTATATGCTGCTTACAAGAAACTCACCTTAAACCCAAAGATAAGCATAGACTAAAAGTCAAGGGATGGAAAAACATATTTCAGGCAAACAACAGTGAGAAGAAAGCAGGGGTTGCAGTACTAATATCAGACAAAATAGACTTCAAAACAAAGAAAGTAACAAGAGATAAAGAAGGCCACTACATAATGATAAAGGGCTTAGTCCAACAAGAGGATATAACCATTCTAAATATATATGCACCCAATACAGGAGCACCAGCATATGTGAAGCAAATACTAACAGAACTAAAGAGGGAAATAGACTGCAATGCATTCATTGTAGGAGACTTCAACACACCACTCACCCCAAAGGATAGATCCACCGGGCAGAAAATAAGTAAAGACACACAGGCACTGAACAACACACTAGAACAGATGGACCTAATAGACATCTATAGAACTTTACATCCAAAAGCAACAGGATATACATCCTTCTCAAGTGCACATGGAACATTCTCCAGAATAGACCACATACTAGCTCACAAAAAGAGCCTCAGTAAATTCCACAATATTGAAATTCTACCAACCAATTTTTCAGACCACAAAGGTATGAAAGTAGAAATAAATTCTACAAAGAAAACAAAAAGGCTCACAAACACATGGAGGCTTAACAACATGCTACTAAATAATCAATGGATCAATGAACAAATCAAAATAGAGATCAAGGAATATATAGAAACAAATGACAACAACAACACTAAGCCCCAACTTCTGTGGGATGCAGCGAAAGCAGTCTTAAGAGGAAAGTATATAGCAATCCAGGCACACTTGAAGAAGGAAGAACAATCCCAAATGAATAGTCTAACATCACAACTATTAAAACTGGAAAAAGAAGAACAAATGAGGCCTAAAGTCAGCAGAAGGAGGGACATAATAAAGATCAGAGAAGAAATAAACAAAATTGAGAAGAATAAAACAATAGCAAAAATCAACGAAACCAAGAGCTGGTTCTTTGAGAAAATAAACAAAATAGATAAGCCTCTAGCCCAACTTATTAAGAGAAAAAGAGAGTCAACACAAATCAACATAATCAGAAATGAGAATGGAAAAATCACGACAGACTCCACAGAAATACAAAGAATTATTAAAGACTACTATGAAAACCTATATGCCAACAAGCTGGAAAACCTAGAAGAAATGGACAACTTCCTAGAAAAATACAACCTCCCAAGACTGACCAAGGAAGAAACACAAAAGTTAAACAAACCAATTACAAGCAAAGAAAATGAAACAGTAATCAAAAAACTACCCAAGAACAAAACCCCGGGGCCGGACGGATTTACCTCGGAATTTTATCAGACACACAGAGAAGACATAATACCCATTCTCCTTAAAGTGTTCCACAAAATAGAAGAAGAGGGAATACTCCCAAACTCATTCTATGAAGCCAACATCACCCTAATACCAAAACCAGGAAAAGACCCCACCAAAAAAGAAAATTACAGACCAATATCCCTGATGAATGTAGATGCAAAAATACTCAATAAAATATTAGCAAACAGAATTCAACAGTATATCAAAAGGATCATACACCATGACCAAGTGGGGTTCATCCCAGGGATGCAAGGATGGTACAACATTCGAAAATCCATCAACATCATCCACCACATCAACAAAAAGAAAGACAAAAACCACATGATCATCTCCATAGATGCTGAAAAAGCATTTGACAAAATTCAACATCCATTCATGATAAAAACTCTCAGCGAAATGGAAATAGAGGGCAAGTACCTCAACATAATAAAGGCCATATATGATAAACCCACAGCCAGCATTATACTGAACAGCGAGAAGCTGAAAGCATTTCCACTGAGATCGGGAACCAGACAGGGATGCCCACTCTCCCCACTGTTATTTAACATAGTACTGGAGGTCCTAGCCACGGCAATCAGACAAAACAAAGAAATACAAGAAATCCAGATTGGTAAAGAAGAAGTTAAACTGTCACTATTTGCAGATGATATGATACTGTACATAAAAAACCCTAAAGACTCCACTCCAAAACTACTAGAACTGATATCGGAATACAGCAAAGTTGCAGGATACAAAATCAACACACAGAAATCTGTAGCTTTCCTATACACTAACAACGAATCAATAGAAAGAGAAATCAGGAAAACAATTCCATTCACCATTGCATCAAAAAGAATAAAATACCTAGGAATAAACCTAACCAAGGAAGTGAAAGACTTATACTCTGAAAACTACAAGTCACTCTTAAGAGAAATTAAAGGGGACACTAATAAATGGAAACTCATCCCATGCTCATGGCTAGGAAGAATTAATATCGTCAAAATGGCCATCCTGCCGAAAGCAATATACAAATTTGATGCAATCCCTCTCAAATTACCAGCAACATTCTTCAATGAATTGGAACAAATAATTCAAAAATTCATATGGAAACACCAAAGACCCCGAATAGCCAAAGCAATCCTGAAAAAGAAGAATAAAGTAGGGGGGATCTCACTCCCCAACTTCAAGCTCTACTACAAAGCCATAGTAATCAAGACAATTTGGTACTGGCACAAGAACAGAGCCACAGACCAGTGGAACAGATTAGAGACCCCAGAAATTAACCCAAACATATATGGTCAATTAATATTTGATAAAGGAGCCATGGACATACAATGGCAAAATGACAGTCTCTTCAACAGATGGTGCTGGCAAAACTGGACAGCTACATGTAGGAGAATGAAACTGGACCATTGTCTAACCCCATATACAAAGGTAAACTCAAAATGGATCAAAGACCTGAATGTAAGTCACGAAACCATTAAACTCTTGGAAAAAAACATAGGCAAAAACCTCTTAGATATAAACATGAGTGATCTCTTCTTGAACATATCTCCCCGGGCAAGGAAAACAACAGCAAAAATGAGCAAGTGGGACTACATTAAGCTGAAAAGCTTCTGTACAGCGAAAGACACCATCAATAGAACAAAAAGGAACCCTACAGTATGGGAGAATATATTTGAAAATGACAGATCTGATAAAGGCTTGACGTCCAGAATATATAAAGAGCTCACACGCCTCAACAAACAAAAAACAAATAACCCAATTAAAAAATGGGCAGAGGAACTGAACAGACAGTTCTCCAAAAAAGAAATACAGATGGCCAAGAGACACATGAAAAGATGCTCCACATCGCTAATTATCAGAGAAATGCAAATTAAAACTACAATGAGGTATCACCTCACACCAGTAAGGATAGCTGCCATCCAAAAGACAAACAACAACAAATGTTGGCGAGGCTGTGGAGAAAGGGGAACCCTCCTACACTGCTGGTGGGAATGTAAATTAGTTCAACCATTGTGGAAAGCAGTATGGAGGTGCATCAAAATGCTCAAAACAGACCTACCATTTGACCCAGGAATTCCACTCCTAGGAATTTACCCTAAGAACGCAGCAATCAAGTTTGAGAAAGACAGATGCACTCCTATGTTTATCGCAGCACTATTTACAATAGCCAAGAATTGGAAGCAACCTAAATGTCCATCTGTAGATGAATGGATAAAGAAGATGTGGTACATATACACAATGGAATACTACTCAGCCATAAGAAGTGGAAAAATCCAACCATTTGCAGCAACATGGATGGAGCTGGAGAGTATTATGCTCAGTGAAATAAGCCAAGCGGAGAAAGAGAAATACCAAATGATTTCACTCATCTGAGGAGTATAGGAACAAAGGAAAAACTGAAGGAACAAAACAGCAGCAGAATTACAGAACCCAAAAATGGACTAACAGGTACCAAAGGGAAAGGAACTGGGGAGGATGGGTGGGCAGGGAGCGATAAGGGGGGGGAAGAAGAAGGGGGGTATTAAGATTAGCATGCATGGGGGGGAGGGAGAAAGGGGAGGGTGGGCTGCACAACACAGAGAGGACAAGTAGTGACTCTACCACATTTTGCTAAGCTGATGGACAGTAACCGTAATGTGGTTGTTAGGGGGGACCTGATATAGGGGAGAGCATAGTAAACATAGTATTCTTCAGGTAAGTGTAGATTAAAAATTTAAAAAAATAAAAAGAAAGAAAGAAAGAAAAGGGGGATTACTCCTTAACAGGATAAAACTATTGGTAAATCAAAGATCAACGCATGCTTTAAATATCCTTAATGTTGATCACTTAAAGGGTGTCAGATGATCAGCTATGGAGGTACTCTTTTCTGATAATATTCCTTTCTCTTAATTAAAAAAAAAAAAAAAAAAGCAGTTACTGTGTGCTGACCTCCAATGAGTTCTGCACAGTGGTATAGAGGGCATGTCAAAGTGTGGGCAAAGGGTCTGTTTGTTTCTACGCAGAAGATCAAGGCCTAGCTTGGATACCCAGAAAATGAACTAAGATACGATATGAGGAGGAGCTTCCGGCATCAGCACTCTCTGGAGGACTCGTGCCGGGGGATGATCATCAAAAAGCCTCCACAGGGATCCGGACTATGCTGCGGTTGTGGCTGCATCCAGCCCACCGTCTCCTGGACTTGCCATAAGAAGGAGGAGGGAGATGTCTAGGCTGGCATGTGCATACAGTGAGACAACGAATTTGACTGGATCTGTACTGTTGGAACTCAACCAGGAGTTGGGAGTGGTGCAAGTTGTAGCACCCCAAAATCTCATGACTATAGACTATCTATGGTTAAAAGAACATATGGGATGTGAACAGATCCCAGAAATGGGCTGCTTTAATTTGTCTGATGGTTCAAGTACAGTTGGACAATATCCATCATATCATAGATAAATTTTCACAAATGCCTAGGGTGCCTAAATGGTTTTCTTGGCTTCACTGGAGATGGCTGGTAATTATAGATTTGCTTTGTTTATGTCACCGTATTCCTATTATGTTAATATGTGTGTGCAAATTAGTTAGTAGTTTAAAACCTATACATACTTAAGGTACTATACAAGAAGATATGTCAAAGAAATAATCAATCCTCCCAAGTTTCCTTAATATGCTACATCTATAGCTTTTCTTCTTCCTTCCTAATTACAAACCTTAAATAGAATTCGTGCCTCATATCGAATTTACCGAGTATCATAATTCCTCCAGGTGGTAAAGATACCTCGAGACAAGTGCTGGGCATAGAAGCCACAGGGCATAAATCTGCAAAGAAGTAAAAAGCTAACCTTTGCAAACAATATGGCTTCTCTCTCACTTACCAACTTTACATTTCCCTGTATGGCCCCGGAAGATGACTGGTTAGCCAGAGACGGGTAAGATTCCTCAAGGGAGGAACAACCTAAGACAGGCACAGTCGCAGGGGGGCCATCAGGTGAGAATTTGGGGATCAACAGAGGTGAGGCTCAGAACCTCACCCCCCCTGCTTTGAGAGAAATCTTCTGCATCCGTGGATGTCTTGATGCCCTTGTCTAGCCTGGATTAATACTTAGTCCATAGGCACACACCTGATCATCTGATCATCTATATTTGCCTTCTTACAGCACTAAACTATGTTTTCTACCTTTATCTTGCATCTACCTACCACTTCAGCATTTTATTAAAAATAAAAATAATAATAATAATAGGAGAAATGGGGGATCAACATATAAATCAAGTACAAAAATCAAATGAATATTCATATTTGACCTGATGGTTTATAGGTCATATTGCATGATCAAAACCGAAAGTTTCTGTGATGAATGCCCTTGTACTGTTCACCATGTAAGAATTTATTCACTCTGTAAGAATTCGTTCACCATGTAAGAACTTGTTCGTTATGCTTCAGAAGATTGGAGACTGACGAGAATTAGGCTTGAGATGGATTAATGATTGTACATTGAGCATTGACCCCCCTATACTGAATTTTATTGTTGTTAACAACCATTTGATCAATAAATATGAGAGATGCCCTCTCAAAAAAAAAAAAAAAAAAAAAAAATTAAAGCTGAATATGGAAACAAATGAACAAATCAAACAAACAATGGCTAATAAAAGATTAAGGTTGCAGACTTTCTTTCAAGTTGAAGCAACAAGTCCACTGTCTTGGCATCCGGAGCAGAAAGAGGCTCCAAACCTCTTTCTCTGCTGGCAGAGATCACACTCCCTCCCTGCTCCCACGCTGGTGTCCAGTGTGAGGAGGGCTGCCGCCTCAGGCCTGCAGTGAGCAAGGGTGGTGGGCTCAGGAGCCTGGCTGGGCCTGTGCGGCCTGTCGCCTTCCCAGCTGGCCGGACGGATCCCAGGTCGCTTGGTGCCCAACTTCTCCCACCATCCCCAGAGGGTGTGGAGCTAGTGAGCCTCATCTGACAGCTTCTTCCTGCCACCCTCACCTCAGCCCTCACCTCACGCACCTCCTAGATAATCCACAGAAGTCCTGGGACCCCCTGAGGGCCCCAAATTGCCCCCTAAATCAAGTGAGGCCAGTTGCTTGTCCCGTAGAAAACTGCCCAGGAACACCCAGTGTTGCTGACCCCACCTACAGACCCAGGGCAGGCAGTCCCTGCTGCTGCATGGGAAGGGCCAGGGACCTCGTCACAAACTCCAGCTGCCTGAATGGGCGACACAGAAGCCAACCCGGGGTCCCTGCTGTGACCAGCCTCTTGGCAGAGCAAGAATGTGGCCATGGACTAGTCTGCCTTGAGGCCCAGCTGCTGACAGTCGTGTCTGGACAGCCTGGCAGGGGTGTGAGACCTGAGGGAGGGATTGGCCACCCTCTCAGGACTTGGGTGGGGCTGCGGGGAGGAAGTGTGGAGCCACCTAAGAGGACTGGCTCTTCTCCTGGCGAGAAGAAACGAGGTGGTCAAGTGTGAAGGTCAAAGGGTGGGGGAGAGGCGACCGTGAGAGCCAGTGTGATGGTGACATCAGCGGGCAGGAATTGTAGGCATGCCCCGAGGTGGACTGCCCCAACCTAGACACTCTTCTCCGCCACCTGTCACAGGCTGTCCTAAGTAACATTTCCTTCAGACAAAGGCCTTTAGCAGGTGGTGAATGACTGCCACCAAAGCAAGACAGGCCAGGGCCTCGGGCCACAGGTCCCTGTCAGTGCCCACATCCCCCACCTCTCCTCATCATTTCCCACAGGGGCCACCAGCAGCTGCACGGTGGGCGCAGGGCCAGGGGCCGGCTCTTCAGCTGGTCAAGGCTGTGAAGGGGCACAGACACCCCATGAGTCCTAACACAAGCACCCCAACTCTCCAGCTGAGATGGCTGCCACGAGCCCCCGCACAGGGCCTGGGAGGCCACTTGGCCACCCCCACCTCGGCCCTGTGATTGTTTAAACATACATTTAAAATCCACAGGTCCAGAGGCAGTCACTCAACTAGTGAGACCAGACATGGCAGTGTGCACGGGGGCCCAGACGGGCATCCAGTTTCAGTTCAGAAGAGCACTGAAAACACGCCCTTGGCAGACACAGTTTTTATTTACTCTCATACGGTGGTGAAGGACACCTGTGGTGGAGGGACCCTGGGTGCAGACCCAGCTTCAGGCAAACAGGACCAAAAGGTGGAGCTGCCTCCAGGCAGGTGGCCCTGCTCTATTTCATCTTAAAAAAAAAAACACATATAAAGAAAAAAATGTTGAGATGTGTGTCGCTTTTAGTACTGCATGAACCAAATGATGCCCTATTGGGGTCCAAAAGCCAGAGCCCATGGGTCAGCACATGGTGAAACTTCTCTTGGGTCTCAGGACTAGCAGGGCTGCAGCTGGCATTTCCGCATGGGGTTTGTGAAGTGAGTACGGTACAGACCTGCTGCCCCAGTCCTGTGTCCTGTGGATACAGCCACATGGCCCTGCTGAAGACCTGGGCTCATCCCACTGCTGCTCAAGGGGGTGTTAATTAGCCTTGGGAACAGGCCGAGGAATCACCTTGTGGAGGAGTCCTGGACGTGTGGATTCTTAGTCCCCATCCCCACAAAGGTAGGTCTGGGGCAGGACCTAAGAATTAGTATTTTTGTCAAGTATGCTAATTACCCTGATACAATGATCATCCAGATGTGAGACACACTGCCTAGGACATAGCTCAGGACTTGCAGTCAGGACTGTTTTCTGGCTGGAACCTACTGATGTTATTGCTGGGTCCTTACCCATGTACTCTGCCCAAGTCTCAGGAAATGGGGCTCCTGCTTGGCTCTGCTACCCCTCCTGAATCCTGCCTGGCATCACTTCCTGGCTCACAGACCTCCAAGACACTGACTGCTTGAATGCTTGTGCTTCACAGCCTTTGCATTGCAGCCATCATTATACTGCCTGGCTGTCCAGGTGACTACCTGAAGTGCCACCCACCGGTCTGCATCCTCTCTTATCTCCTATGTGCCCCTATCCCTAATACAGTATGAGTTTCTCTTCTCATTTGCTGCCAAGGCCACTCCACCCCCCAAACACATCTTATCTCTGGATCCCACTTCCCTCAGCCTGCTCCATCCTGCCTCTGAACGAATTTCTGGGCAGTCAGATCACAAGCCAGACACACTGGGAGCTATTTTGATGCCATGTTCGGCAGCCACCCGGCCTCCTTCCAGCTCCCATTCTTCAGACTTTGTGCAAAACAGCATGGGTGTTTTACCATCAGTCGTTTGGGTACTTAGTGGATCACCTCTAAAATTATACCTTTCAGGTCTCTACTGTGCTCTGTTTGTGCTCCAGTCTAGGATTTATGGTATCTCTGGGTTTAAGAAGTCAGTGCTACCCAGTGGCTTATAGCTATTCTCAATCATCAGCTGAACATGAGGCCAAAAATAGTTAGTGTTCTAAAACAGCAGCAGACTCACAGAACCCAAAAGTGGACTAAGAGTTACCAAAGGGAAAGGGAATGGGGAGGATGGGTGGGAAGGGAGGGATAAGGCGGGAAAAGGGGCATTATGATTAGCACACATAATGTGGAGGTGGGGGCACGGGGAAGGCAGTATAGCACAGAGAAGACAAGTAGTGATTCTATAGCATCCTTACTATGCTGATGGACAATGTCTGTAATGGGGTATGTGGTGAGGACTTGATAATGGGGGGAATCTAGTAACCATAATATTGCTCATATAATTGTACATTAATGATACCAAAAAAAAGTTAGTGTTCTAGTCAATCAAACCAAATGAATAGATATATTTAATGATGCCTTCTAATTATTTTGCTATGTAATATTTAATCATGAATAATAGTAAGCAGTAAACTCTAGTTATAGTGATATACTGCTGATGACTCAAATATGCATTTGTAAATTAGACCTGACCTCTGATTCATAAACCAATAAATGAACGTGTAATTTATTGTAAACTCCTGCAATGGGCTTCTTTTGCCACTAGAAGGCAAAGGTGCAGGGTTTCTGCCTTTTTTTTTTTTTTTCTGGTAGCTTAAAGCTACCAGAGGAGTACTAAGCTCCCAAGTGCAGCAGAGGGTGGGGGGTGGCGGTGGTAGTGAAGGAAGCCACTGAAACGGGAAAAGAAGGAAACTGACATTTGCTGATAGTCTTACGTGCATTAGATTCTGTGTTAAGCACTTACATATACATATCACATTCAATCCTTTTAGCTACCCAACTGACAAATGAGGCTGGGAGTCAGAGAGATAGAATGACCTGCCCAAAGTAACAGTGCTGAGGCTAGCAGAACACAGGTTTTAATTGGAAGGCTGTCTTGACTCCAAAGCCTGTGCTTTGACATATGAATATTAGCAGAAAGGGAAGGTTAGGGTGACCCATTACAATTTGGCTTTATTTTTATAAATGGCCAGCTCTGTTCTTAACATCTGTGCCCACACTACAACTGGTTGTGTACTTCATGCTTCACACAGAGATACACGTGTGTTTTGGAATGGTGCTTGGGAAACCTGTCGTTGCTCCTTGCCTTCCCTCGTGCATTACTCTAAAGCACAGCCAGGCAAACCATTGAAGTAGCCAAGTGTCCTTCTAGGGTCAGGCCTTGAATCCTAAAAGACTGAGCAGACATCCTAGTCCAGGGCTCTAGAAATGGGTATGAAAGGCTGCCATGCCATTAGCCCTGCCCAAGCAGGAGTGATGGTACTAGGGTCCCCTGGTACTGAGCTTTCACACATCCAGCACCATTGTGGTCCAAGTTGTAATGACCTTTTATTCAGTTATGTTTATCATTAAAATATATATATCTTGGACAATCCCACTTTTGAGTAAATGCACAAAATAATTGAAAATAGGGACTAAATAGATATTTGTGCACCAATATTCATAGCAGCATTATTCATGCTAGCCAAAAGGTGAAAGCAACCCATGTGTCCATTCACTGAAGAAGGATAAACAAAATGTGAACAATGTAAAATGAAATAGTATTCAGCCTTAAAAAGGAAAGAGATCCTAATACATACTACAACATCGATGAAATAAGCAGTTACAAAAAGACAAATATTGTTTCACTTACATGAGATGCCTAGAATAGGCAAGTTCACAGAGACAGAAAGTAGAACAGTGGTTACTAAGGGCCGGGGGCAGGGGTTGGAGAATTAGTGCTGAATGGATACAGAGTTCCAGCTGGGGATGATGAAAAAGTTCTAGAAATGGATGGTGATGATGGTTGCCCAACCCTGTGAATGTATTTAATGCTACAGAACTGTCACTGAAACAGGGTTAAAATGGTAAACTTTATGTTATGTACAATCTACCACAATTTTTAAAACTTTGAAAAATATCGCATAAAAACCTCCATTTAAAGTCGCAAAGGTCGTGTTCTTTAGTACAGCGTTGTGTCCCTCTGAGAGTAGCTGGAGGAGTGTAGCCAGCCCTGGGTGCAGCGAGAAGCCCTGCTCTCCTTGGCAAAGAAGGGACCCCAGAAGAGGCTAGCTCTTGCTAGCATGTCCTTGAATGCTCCTGAAACCCCTTCATGTCCCAGCCTTCCACTAGACTTGTGTCAGCTCCCAACATGGATAAGCACTGTTACATGCTGTTTCCGCCTGGAGCTGCCAACCTTGCTGGAGAAAAGCAATGTGCCAGCTGACTGTGCATCCAGTGCACACGCCCCAATTCAGCAGGGTCCTTTGGGCTGCTTGGAAATCCCATGTTTTCCAGCTCAAGTCGAATCAGTAGCTCAGTTCTCACTGTGACCCTCCCAAACTTTTTCTGTCATTTAAGCTTTGTTTTTTCACTTCCCTATTATGCCCACAGCAAAATGTCTCCCTTCCTCCTTCACTGACTTCACGGTGTTCTTCTCCATCCTGTCTCCATCCACCCTCTTTGTTTTGCTTGGAGCTGATACCCCAGGGTAACCAGGGCCTTCCATGACCTTCTCTGTTTCAACTCAGCATCAGTAATTTTTGCATACTGGGGTTCTGAATAAGGATTGCCTGATGGAAAGTGTCTGTTGTTCAGAAAAAACTGTTTTAAATAGTATTGCTTTGGGGGATCTAGTATCTGTCTTCTAACAGAGCTGACATCACCTGCCCCCCAGCCCCTCTGCTCCACGGGGCTGATGTCCATTGCCCTTTTATTCACTATCTTCTTCCCCACAAACGTGCTCAAAGGTGTCCCCTCTAAAGAACACTTTCCCTTGACCCTGCTAACCAATTCAGGTTGCCGTCCCAGCTCTCTTCTTACCACCAGACTAAGGGAAAAAGTTATCAAGTTTGTCCCACTTTGTGACTGTGCTCTCAGCCCCTTACAGTCTGGCTTCTTCTCTCCCACCCGCCCAATCTCTTGAGACCCCAACCCACCCCAGCTGCACACCCCATGCCATCACAGTTCACACATCATCCAAGCCATCAGGCTCTGTGTCCGGTCCCATGGGTCTGCCAGTTTCCCTGTCATTTGTTTCTCCTCTGACGCCACATTGTGCTCTAAGTTTCTGCCTTCAGCCTTCTTCTCAGACACTTCTACCTCTGCAGCAGCAGGCTTCTGATGGCTAGCTCTCATATCTCACCCTGCCTGCTCTTCCAGCTCACACCTACCTTTCAACAGCTTGTTGCACGTGGCTTCTTGGGTTTAACTGGCTGCATCCTGAGTGAAACCTTCACTTTCGCTCCAATTCCAGCCCATTCCTCCTGGTATGGCTCCCCCATCGGCAGCAAGCCCAGGACTCTGCCCTGGGCGTTAAGCCCTGGAGTTATCTAAGACTCCTTCCTCCCACCCAACACAAGTCAGTCACCAAATCCTACCAGTCGCGCCCCTGCACTGTCACTCCTGTCTTTTCCTTTCCCATTAGCTGCCGAAACCCCAGCCCACCAAGCTCTCATTGCTCCTCCCCTGCCTAGCTGCTTGCTTCCTGTCTTCCCTACTCAGTCTCTATCCTCCTGTCACTGTGTGTTACTCTAAAGCACAGCCAAGCAGACCATTCAAGGTGTGACCCCTGCTGGCTCCAATTCCCCTTCTATGAGATCTCTTAATGCCCTCCCCGCGTGTCCTCTGGCCGAGCTCACTGGACCATGCACAGCTGCTCAAATGCCCTGGGGCATCCCCACCTTTTTGTTTTGGCTTCCAAGGGCCACACAGCCTGCAACACCCTCCCCAGTGGTCATCTCTGACAAAACTCAAGCTTTAAGACCTCTTTCTTTTCCTGATTTTTGTAGGACAGATTTCCTGATTTAAATATTCTGTCCTGTAGCATAATCCTTTCCAACTCTCTGTCTCTGCCTCTCTCTTTTCTCCACCCTCCCTCCCCGCCGCCATGTTCTCCTTGTGGCAACAGCCCTGTCTTAGTCATCTTTAGATCCTCTTCAGTGTCTTATGCAAAGCAGATGCTCAAAAATGGAAGAAGGTGGTCTTAATTTCTCCATTGGCTTGGGGGATGAATGAGTCTCTTTGCTCAGTGCTTCCCTCAGGTTTTCAACAACAAAAACAACCTGGTCAGGCCGCCTCTCAGGCAGCTGATTCTGCAACTTTCATAGTAACTCTTGTCATGGCTACGTAATATTGCCCAGGCTGTAATTTATTTATCCTTTTACTTAAACATTTCGATTTTTTTTTTTGCATGAGAGGTCATGCATATAGTTTTACCTTATGTTTAATTATTTCCTTGGGATACAGCCCCAAGAATGGGATTACAAAGTCAAAGGATATTATTTTGACTCTTGATTTCCATGTTACATTCCAACAGGACTGTTCCGATTTACAGATAACGGCGTTTCAGTGCTTCCACAGTCCATTCTGTTGCTAATTCCCACTCAGAGTCAACAAATATTTGACTGCTTATTATGTGGCAGGTACTTACATATTGGCTTCTGCATTAAAATTTCTTCCTAGAACCTTAGCCCTTCAGAGTTGGAGGACATCTGCTCATTTTACAAATGAAGACATGACCCCCAGAGAAATTATGTATAGTGTTTGTGGTTGTTGCCTAGTTTGAGAACAAAAGCACATACATAGTCCACCTGAATCTCAGGACTGCGAGTCCTCTGCACTTTCTGCCATGTGGAGCTGGTGCCGATTTGGTGTTTATTTCCTGCTAATTGGCAGCTGAGAAATCAGAATGTATGTTTGTCCTCTGGCCACCACCACCTCTCCCGCAGCACCGGTTTGGGCAGTAGAAGTGGGAAAGCTCTGACCCTTTAAGACCCCACAATTAGTCAAGACCTCTGTTAAATAATGAAAGACTTACTGGAGCTGTTTTCTAAAAAGGGCACCTTTACTCCTACTCCAAGGAACTACTAAGGCAAATTAAGAAGGAAGTGTCCTGTAATGAATGCCCTATTCATCCCCCTTCCCAAAGGCCTTTGCTTACACTCGCACCTTCTCTTGCAATGATTACCTTTCCCTGGCCCTCCGTATGCTCACCCTCCCTGATCCTCAAGTACTGGCTCCTTCAAGAGGGCTTTTTCAGTTTTCCTGTGTATCAATTATCTATGGCTGCCTAACAAAGCCATCCTGAGAATTTTACTTAAACTAACAATGAGTTGTGATTTTTCCATGATTCTGTGGACTGGCTGAGTGGTTCTTCTGGTGATTTGGCGGGAAGGCACTCATTCAGTGTAGGGTATACAGAGCTGACAGTCCAAGATATCTGGCCGTTGTTGGCTAGTACGTGGGGCACCTCAGTTCTCCTTAATGTGGCTTCTCCTCCAGTGGGTACAAGGAGCTTCCTTCCATGGCAGTCTCAGGGCATGTCCTAATGTGCAAATCCTTGTCAAGCCCCTGGTGTGTCACTGTCCCGCTGGCCAAAGCAAATCACCAGGCCAGGTTCTGAGTCTGTGGGGGAGGGGGACCCACAGCATTTGTGCGGGAGGCATGACTCATTGGATCATTACTCAGCACTCTGCTGTAGCCCTGCCCCTGTGACAAAGGACACACATCCCTCCTGCATGCAAAATAACCCTCTCCGGGTCAAGTCTCATCCAATCAAGGTGCTTGGCTCAAAGTGCCGCCTAGCGACCTGACTCACCCGCACTTCCTCACGTGGCTCCTGAGCCAAGGGCTGTCTGTCCTCTCTGTACACCCAACCCATTGGTGAGACAGGGGCAGGACAACCTTGTAAGTACTCCCATCTAGAGAGGGAAAGAAGGGGATCCAGCCATCCTGAAATACACAGGATTTGTGTGGCGTAGCTCTCTGCCTCGGAGGTAAGGGATGCGCCTGCTTTAGGCCCGGTTAGTGTGCTGGGGCTGAGTCCTCAATCGATTGTTCTCTTTGGCTCTTAGCTTTGTGCTCTGGGCTTTTGGCCCTGCCTTGGAAACCAGTCTCCTTGGAAAAAGTAAAGTTTGACTTAGATCCTGAAACAAGTTATGGACAGATATTAATGGAGACAATACAGGATGATATATAGACAGAGGTGGTTGTAGTGTCCATGAAGCGATGAAGTCAAGTGTATGAGGTTTTTCCTCCTTCGTAAGTACTGCCCGGTGTTTGTGGCTGAGGAGCTTTCTCAACCTGCTTTCTGCCTGTAGAAAGTTTGGAACCCAAAGGCCTTTCTTCATTTTGAACAATCTGTCCCTCACTTCCAAAGAAGGCAATTTACACTTCCACATTCTGCCTGGGAGCTTCCTGTACAACTTCTAAATCTCCTCAGGTGTGTGTGACTTTTCCAGATTTCCCAGTCATGGAAGGGTGCTGACTAGCGGCTGATGTGCGTTAGTCTACATACAGAAAAAAATGTCTTGCCCTTGTGGTCACACCTGACACCTGCCCCCCAGCCAGGTACACAGCCTCTGCAGCCCAAGCCAGGCCTGAAGCCTACCTCTCATCCCTCATGGCCACCGCCTTAGTTACCATGTGTTCTGACCATGAGTCCTGGGTTTTGAGGATCTTGGAATCTAGTTGAGAAAACAGGATGGACATGTATGAAACTCCCAACCCCCAAGCAGCATTATGACAACTGCAAAAAATTACATATGACAGCTGGGCCTGAACACGAAGGGGGTGCGATAGATACATCGATCAGCATCAAGTCAGATCAAGTTAACTCTGAGAAACCAGTCTCCTTGGAAAAGGTAAAGTTTGAGTTAGATCCTGAAACAAGTTATGGACAGATATTAATGGAGACAATACAGGATGATGTATAGACAGAGGTGGTTGCAGTGTCCATGAAGCGATGAAGTCAAGTGTATGAGGTGGAAATTAACATTTGATGTATGGAAAAGAGCAAGCAGATCATGGAGGTAGGAAACAAGAGGTTGGGGAAATAAGGGAAATCGTCCCTTTAAAAGCCTCAGCAAATTGACTCCAACTGTACCCATTGGGTCATCTGAGATTGCCTCTGTAGATGAAGTTTGTTTCTGGAGATTTCCTCACCCTACAGTGAAGTGGTTTTGTACTGGAAGCAATTGAAGAGAAATGCAGTATAATGTGACACTAGCTGCATAGATAAGGGAGAAATGAAAGGGGTGGGAGGGCTGCCCGGGAGGGCTGCCCCAAGGGGAGCCCAGAGCTCTGTGCAGCAGGGCTGGAAGTTGCCAGCAAGGAGTGTGGGACTTGGGTTTCTCTGCGCCCATGTTTGTTCTAGCTGTGGTGACCGTCCAGTTCCAACTGGGTGACTTTTTTCTTTTCTGCAATTTGGACTCCTTGATCGTATGGTTTTGCAAAAGATGGAACCATCTCAATGTGAGAAAAAGGAGGACATTTTCTAGGCACCAAGAGGTTCTAGCCTGTACAGGAAGCCCCTTTAATATGACATGAAATGAAGCCACGGAGGCCCAAGCTGGCCCAGAGAAGTACTCAACGGTGGTGATTCAGGCCCTAAAAGAGTTTGTTATGGAGAACAAGAAAAGGTGCTGGACTGCTGACAGGCTGAACTCTGAAATGCTGAGACAAGGAACAGAAATGTGCTGAAGTGCTGAGCAGATGAGGATAACCCTGAGACAAAGAAATTAGTTAAGGGTGAGGAGCAAAAAAGGATAGAACAGCTCAGCATTAGCTGAGCAGTTTTCTGTTACAGGACCTGTTGGCCTCACCCACCCTCTCCAGTATTCTTATCTGCATGTCATTAGGTTTTCTTGGTAGGGGATGGAGGGCAGGGCAGTGGATTCATGACTTCAGGGAATGGTTTTCAGGTTCATTAGATTATTTTCCTGGAGCTGTTACTGCCCACACTGAGCTGCAGCTGGCCTGTGCCTGCTCTTGGAAGCAGCTCTGAAACAACATCCTTCCACAGCTTTGCTCCCACCACTGTCAGCTCACTACCTGGCCAGACTTGGTGTCACAAAACGACCCCAGGGAGTCCACTGCATACATCTTCCCCGGATCGTTTATAACCATGGGAATTAAGACTTGGATGTTTATTCTGCAGAGTGAAAATGGGACAGGTTCTAGCACAGATTTTTTTAAAAATGTTTTTCCTGCTTTCAAAAATGTGCATGTTAAGACATTTTGAAAGTACAAACAGATACAATGAAAATGACAATCACTCCTAATCCTACCATACTCTCTAATAATATTTTGATTTACATTCTTCCAGTCTTTAATGTAAGGAGCCACACACACACACACACACACACACACACACACCAAGAAACAAAACATGGCGGGTAATGGGCAGTAACTGTCATTTACCTAAGCGTTTTCCCAGCCTACAACTTCCTCCCATGAGGTAACTATTTTCTCTAAGTCTGGGTCCATTACTACCTTCCTCCATACATGTAATTTTACGAATTGTTTGGGGTTACTTGATTTAAGCTTTACAAAAATGGTATCATATGATAATCATATTCTCTTGCTTTTTGCACTCCAAAAATGCATTGGCTCACTTTATCCCTGTTGTGTTACATAGATGCAATACTTTCATTTACACTGCTGCTTCTCTGTGGTGGAGAATAAATACATGGCTTACTTATTCATTCCTCTCCTGATGGACATCCAGATTGTTCTTACTAATTTGCCATTATAAGTAGTGCTTGTATGGGCCTTGGTGCACATATCACGTGTCCTCAGGGTGAAACCACTGGATATAAAGTATGCAAAATTTCACTTTTATGAGGCATTGCCAAAACAGTTGTACCAACTTACACTCCAGCATCAGTGCAAAGAGTTTTCAACAGACTGATCTCCTGTCCAACATTTGGAATTGTCAGACTTTAAATCATTTGCCTTTCTAGTAGGTGTAGAACATTGTAGCATTAGTCAAAGCCCTGTATCCTTTTTTTTTTTCAATTTTAGTTTTAGAGGTAATGCTGGTAAGATATCCCAATGCACAATTTCATTATACATTACTGAATGTTTTCATAAAATAAGTTGTAAGGATTTGGATTTCTGGGTCAAAGGATATCAATATTAGAAAATGTTTTGATATGCATTTCTCAATCACCTTGTAGAAAGGTTGTGTAATTTGCATTTCTTCAAAAGACTCTTTGACACAGGGTATTCAATTTCAAATATTTTGCTGATTTTACAAATATTTGTAAATATTAGCAATAAATAAAGATCATCAATATTAAAAAATGTTTATTGGCCATTGTTTCTTCTTTTTCAGATACTGATTCTCTTTTTTCCACAGTTTACTGTTTGCATTAGCCTAGAGGTATTTCTAAGTAGTATATTCAAAATTACTTGGTTTACTTCTTTTTCCCTCTTCAGTGTGGGTATGTCATTCATCTGATATATAATTGGGTTCATTTGTTTCTGTTTGTATTTAGTTACAGGTTTGTAATTTTTCCCATGCTTGTTGATTTAATTTTATTTTTTGCATGTGTGTAATATTAATACACTTCCAAAGGCCAAAGCTACACCAAAAGATGTACACAGAATTGTCCCACCCTCCTCTAACCTTTCTACCCTGTTCCCTCACCCAGTTCCTCATGCAACCAGTCTCATTGTTTTATGGTTTATTGTTAAATGCCTTTATTTTTTCCTGATTCAATCTTTATTGATATTACAATAGCATAACTTGCAATGTTAACTATGGATTAAAATGAATTCACTTTCATATAGTTTACATGAATTTTTTTTGAGGAACATTATGTTTACTAGACTCCCCCCTTCACCAAGTTCCCCCCACAAACCCCATTACAGTCACTGTCCATCAGCGTAATAAGATGCTGTAGAATCACTACTTGTCTTCTCTGTGTTGTACAGCCCTCCCCGTGCCTCCCCCAACATTATACATGCTAATATTAATGGCTCCTTTCTTTATCCTCCCCCTTACCCTCCGTTCCCACCCATCCTCTCCAGTCCCTTTCCCTTTGGTAACTGTTAGTCCATTCTTGGGTTCTGTGATTCTGCTGCTGTTTTGTTCCTTCAGTTTTTTATTTGTTCTTATGCTCCACAGATGAGTGAAATCATTTAGTACTTGTCTTTCTCTGCCTGGCTTATTTCACTGAGCATAATACCCTCTAGCTCCATCCATGTTGTTGCAAATGGTAGGATTTGTTTTCTTCTTATGGCTGAATCATATTCCATTGTGTATATGTACCACATCTTCTTTATCCATTCATCCATCTACTGATGGACGCTTAGGTTGCTTCCATTTCTTGGCTATTGTAAAAAGTGTTGCGATAAACATAGGGGTGCATCTGTCTTTTTCAAACTGGGCTGATGCATTCTTAGGGTAAATTCCTAGAAGTGGAATTCCTGGGTCAAATGGTATTTCTATTTTGAGCCTTTTGAGGGACTTCTATACTGCTTTCCACAATGATTGAACTAATTTACATTCCTGCCAGCAGTGTAGGAGGGTTCCCCTTTCTCCACAACCTCACCAACATTTATCGTCATTTGTCTTTTGGATGGTGGTGATCCTTACTGGTGTGAGGTGATATCTCATTGTGGTTTTAATTTGCATTTCTCTGATGACTACCGATGTGGAGCACCTTTTCATGTGTCTGTTGGTCATCTGAACTTCTTCTTTGGAGAGCTGACTGTTCAGCTCCTCTGCCCATTTTTTAATTGGATTATTTGCTTTTTGTTTGTTGAGGTGCATGAGCTCTTTATATATTTTGGATGTCAAGCCTTTATCAAATCTGTCATTTATGAATATATTCTCCCATACTGTAGGATGCCTTTTTGTTCTATTGATGGTGTCTTTTGCTGTACAGAAGCTTTTCAGCTTGATATAGTCCCACTTGTTCATTTTTGCTTTTGTTTCCCTTCCCTGGGGAGATATGTTCATGAAGAAGTTGCTCCTGTTTATGTCCAGGAGATTTTTTCCTATTTTTTTTCTAAGAGTTTTATGGTTTCATGACTTACATTCAGGTCTTTGATCCATTTCAAATTTACTTTTGCGTATGGGGTTAGACAATGATGCAGTTTCATTCTCTTACATGTAGCTGTCCAGTTTGGCCAACGCCAGCTGTTGAAGAGGCTGTCATTTCCCCATTGTCTGTCCATGGCTCCTTTATCATGTATTAATTGACCATATATATTTGGGTTAATGTCTGGAGTCTCTATTGTGTTCCACTGGTCTGTGGGTCTGTTCTTGTGCCAGTACCAAATTGTCTTGATTACAGTTACTTTGTAGTAGAGCTTGAAGTTGGAGAGCAAGATTCCCCCCTACTTTATTCTTCCTTCTCAGGATTTCTTTGACTATTCGGTGTCTTTGGTGTTTCCATATGAATTTTTGAACTATTTGTTCCAGTTCATTGAAGAATGCTGTTGGTAATTTGATAGGGATTGCATTAAATCTGTAGATTGCTTTGGGCAGTGTGGACATTTTGACAATATTAATTCTTCCTAGCCAAGAGCATGGGATGAGTTTTCATTTGTTAGTGTCCTCTTTAATTTCTCTTAAGAGTGTCTTGTAGTTTTCATGGTATAGGTCTTTCACTTCCTTGGTTAGGTTTATTCCTAGGTATTTTATTCTTTTTGATACAGTTGTGAATGGAATTGCTTTCTTGATTTCTCTTTCTATTAGTTCATTGTTAGTGCATAGGAAAGCTACAGATTTTTGTGTATTAATTTTGTATCCTGCAATTTTGCTGAATTCCAATATTAGTTCTAGTAGTTCTGGAGTGCAGTCTTTAGGGTTTTTTATGTACAATATCATGCTATCTGCAAATAGTGGCAGTTTGACTTCTTCTTTACCAATCTGGATTCCTTGTATTTCTTTGTTCTGTCTAATTGCCATGGCTAGGACCTCCAGTACTATGTTGAATAACAGTGGAGAGAGTGGGCATCCCTGTCTTGTTCCTGATCTTAGAGGAAAAGCTTTCAGCTTCTTGCTTTTAGGTATGATGTTGGCTGTGGGTTTCTCATATATGGTCTTTATTATGTTGAGGTACTTGCCCTTATACCCATTTTGCTGAGAGTTTTTATCATGAAAGGATGTTGAATTTTGTCAAATGTTTTTTCAGTGTCTATGGAGATGATTGTGTGGTTTTTCTCCTTCTTTTTGTTTATTGGTGGATGATGTTAATGGATTTTCGAATGTTATACCATCCTTGCATCCCTGAGATGAATCCCACTTAGTCATGGTGTATGATCCTCTTGATGTATTTTTGAATTCGGTTTGCTAATATTTTGTTGAGTATTTCTGCATCTATGTTCATCAGGGATATCAGTCTATAATTTTCTTTTTTGGTGGGGTCTTTGCCTGGTTTTGGTATTAGGGTGATGCTGGCTTCATAGAATGAATTTGGAAGTATTCCCTCCTCTTCTATTTTTTGGAAAACTTTAAGGAGAATGGGTATTATGTCCTCTCTTTAAGTCTGATAAAATTCCTTGGTAAATCCATCTGGCCCGGGGGTTTTGCTCTTGGGTAGTTTTTTGATTACTGCTTCAATTTCATTGCTGGTAATTGGTCTGTTTAGATTTTCTGTTTCTTCCTTGGTCAGTCTTGGAAGGTTGTATTTTTCTAGGAAGTTGTTCATTTCTTTTAGGTTTTCCAGCTTGTTAGCATATAGGTTTTCATAGTATTCTCTAATGACTCTTTGTATTTCTGTGGGGTCCGTCGTGATTTTTCCTTTCTCATTTCTGATTCTGTTGATGTGTGTTGATTCTCTTTTTCTCTTAGTGAGTCTGGCTAGAGGCTTATCTATTTTGTTTATTCTCTCGAAGAACCAGCACTTGATTTCATTGAGTTTTTTCTATTGTTTTAGTCTTCTCAATTTTATTTATTTCTTCTCTGATCTTTATTATGTCCCTGCTTCTGCTGACTTTAGGCCTCATTTGTTCTTCTTTTTCCAATTTCAATAATTGTGACGTTAGATTTCATTTGGGATTCTTCTTCCTTCTTTATGTATGCCTTGATTGCTATATACTTTCTTCTTAAGACTGCTTTGCTGTGCCCCACATAAGTTGGGGCTTTGTGTTGTTGTTGTCATTTGTCTCCATATATTCCTTGATCTCTATTTTAATTTGTTCGCTGATCCATTGATTATTTAGGAGCATGTTGTTAAGCCTCCATGTGTTTGTGAGCCTTTTTGCTTTCTTTGTACAATTTATTTCTAGTTTTACACCTTTGTGGTCTGAAAAGTTGGTTGGTAGAATTTCAATCTTTTTGCATTTACTGAGTCTCTTTTTGTGGCTTGGTATGTGGTCTATTCTGGAGAATGTTCCATGTGCATTTGAGAAGAATGTGTATCCTGTTGCTTTTGGATTTAGAGTCCTATAGATGTCTACTAGGTCCTTTTGTTCTAGTGTGTTGTTCAGTGCCTCTGTGTCCTTACTTATTTTCTGTCTGGTGGATCTATCCTTTGGAGTGAGTGGCATGTTGAAGTCTCCTAAAATGAATGCATTGCATTCTATTTCCTTCTTTAGTTCTGTTAGTATTTGTTTCACATATGTTGGTGCTCCTGTGTTGGGTGGATATATATTTATAATGGTTATATCCTCTTGTTGGACTGAGCCCTTTATCATTATGTAATGTCTTTCTTTATCTCTTGTTACTTTCTTTATTTTGAAGTTTATTTTGTCTGATTCTAGTACTGCAACACCTGCTTTGTTCTCCCTATTGTTTGTATTGTTTGCATGAAATATCTTTTTCCATCCCTTGACTTTTAGTCTGTGCATGTCTTTGGGTTTGAGGTGAGTCTCTTGTAGGCAGCATATAGATGGGTCTTGCTTTTTTATCCATTCTATTACTCTGTGTCTTTTGATTGGTGCATTCAGTCCATTTACATTTAGGGTGATTATTGAAAGATATGTACTTACTGCCATTGCAGGCTTTGGATTCATGGTTACCAAAGGTTCAAGGTTAGCTTCTTTAGTATCTTCCTGTCTAACTTAACTTGTTTATTGAGCTATTATGAACACTCTCTGGTGATTCTTTATTTCTCTCCCTTCTTATTCCTCCTCCTCCATTCTTTATATGTTGGATGTTTTATTTTGTGCTCTTTTGTGTTTCCTTTAACTGCTTTTGTGGGTAGTTGATTTTATTTTTTGCCTTTAGTTAGTATTTGGTTGGTATGCTTTCTTTGCTGTGATTTTTTCTCTGGTGACATGTATTTAGTCTTAGGAGTGCTCCCATCTAGAATAGTCCCTTTAAAATACCCTGTAGAGGTGGTTTGTGTGAGGCACCTCAACTTTTGCTTGTCTGGGAGTTGTTTAATCCTTCCTTCATATTTAAATGATAATCGTGCTGGATGTAGTATTCTTGGTTCAAGGCCCTTCTGTTTCATTGCATTAAATATATCATGCCTTTCTCTTCTGGCCTGTAAGGTTTCTGTTGAGAAGTCTGATGATAGCCTGATGGGTTTTCCTTTGTTGGTTACCTTTTTACTCTCTCTAGCTGCCTTTAAAACTCTGTCCTTGTCCTTGATCTTTGCCATTTTAATTATTATGTGTCTTGGTTTTGTCCTCCTTGGGTCCCTTCTGTTGGAAGTTCTGTGTACTTCTTTGGTCTGAGCAACTATTTTCTCCCCCAGTTTGGGGAAGTTTCCAGCAATTATTTCTTCAAAGACACTTTCTATCCCTTTTCCTCTCTCTTCTTCCTCTGGTACCCCTATAATGCGGATATTGTTCCTTTTGGATTGGTCACGCAGTTCTCTTAATATTGTTTCATTCCTGGAGATCCTTTTATCTCTCTCTGAATCAGCTTCTATTCATTCCTGTTCTCTGGTTTCTGTTCCATCAATGGCCTCTTGCATCTCATCCATTCTGCTTTTAAATCCTTTCAGAGATTGTTTCATTTCTATCGTCTCCCTCCCTACTTTGTCCATTAGCTCTTGAATTTTTCTCTGCAGCTCCATCAGCATTATTATGACCTTTATTTTGAATTCTTTTTCAGGGAGATTGGTTAGGTCTATCTCTCCAAGCTCCTTCTCAGGGGTTGTCTGTGTGATTTTGGTCTGGATCAAATTCTTTTGCCTTTTCATGGCAATAGAGATAGGCGTGGGCGGTTGGTATGTGTGTCAGCTGGGAGAACAAAGTCCCTTCCTGCTTGCTGGTCGCCTTCCTCTCCTGTGAGAATGGTGACCCCTAGCAGCTTGTGCTGGGGAGCTGTGCACTACTGGGGCCTCTGAGTCTGGCCCGGGAGGCTGCGGAGGAGCCTCTGGGCTGTTGCTGTGGGCACGGCCGCTCTCAGGCTGCTCCCCTGCTAAGGCAGGACCACGCCGAAGGGGCAATGGATGGGAGGCTATTTCTCACTGTCAGGGGCCTCAGAGCTGTGCTGCCTCCCAGAGGGTTAGGGCACCCAGAGTTCCCAGGGATTCCGAGCTGTTGAACTCAGTGTGCCAGGACACTTCTGTCCAGCTGTGAGACCCCTGTCCCTTTAAGACTTTCAAAAAGCACTCGCTTTTCTTTTGTCCCAGGGGTGCTGACTGCAGGGACCTGCTCGCAGGTCTTACTGTTCCATTTCCCTAATATTCAGCATACCATGCACTGTGTGTCTGTGCTCCCAGTGTGGATGACTAGGGCTGGGTATTTAGCAGTCCTGGGCTCCCATTACCTCCCCACTCTGACTCCTCTCCTCCTGCCGGGAAGCTGGGGTGGGGGCGGGCACTCGGGTCCCGCCAGGTCACATCTTGTATCTTACCCCCTTCATGAGGTGCTGGGTTCTCACAGGTGTAGATGTAGCCTGGCTGTTGTACTGTATCTTCTGATCTCTCTTTTAGGAATAGTTGTCTTTGTTGTATTTTCAAAAATATATATGGTTTTGGAAGGAGATTTCCACTGCACTATTCATGCCGCCATCTTGGCTTCTCCCCTGTTTGATGCCTTTTTATTAAAGTATGCAAATCCATTATATTTTCTTATTTCTTGTCTTTATTACACAAGGGGTAAAATACTATATATTTGCTATTGTACATTTTTTATAACTTAATAATATACCCTGAAAATTAATACATATCAGTTCATAGAGGCATTCTTCAACCTTTCTGTTGCTCCCTAGTGGTTTGTTGTGTCTAAGTACCATAGTTTTTTTAGCCAGTATTCTATGTTTGAGCATTTAGGTAGTTTCCAAGAGTCTGCAAATACAAATCATGGTATGATGAAGAAGCTTTCGTATGTAACAGTACATATTATTTCTGGAGGTATCTTTAGGGTAAATTCCTAGGAATAGGAGTGCTAAGTTAAAAGGTAAATGCACAAATCGTATTATTAGATATTGCCAAATGCCCTGCCAAAGTGGTTGTGCTATTTTTCATTCCCTCTAGTATTATTTTCCCATAACCTCACCAAACAGAGTGAGGCTGTGTGTGGCTGTCCAATTGCTCCAACACCATTTATTCAAAAGTCCTTTGCTTCAGCCTTTTGACTGCTTATCACACAATAGATTTCATCTATAGTTGGATTGATGTGTGTGCTAGCTTCTATTTGGTTTCACTAGTCGGCCTATTCATGTGCCAGAAACACATTGTTTTCAGCCAAGAGGCTCTGTAGTATGTTTTAACATTGGCTAAGGCTAGTTACCTCTCATACCTCTTCCTTTTCAGTGGTTTACTAGCCATTCTTGAATGTTTATTTTTCCACGTGAACTTTGGTATCCATTTGTCTAGCTACAGAAAAAAAGAGTGTTTATATTTTGGGAGGAATCATATTAAATTCTTAAATGACTGTAAGGAGAACAGTTATCTTAACAAGGTTGAGATATTTTAACTAAAGCCACGGGATGTCTTGTTCAAGTTTACTTTTATGCCTTTCAGGATGTTCCATAGTTCTCTTTTTTCAAAGAATCAGATTTATTGACACATAATCCATGTAGTCATTTATTCAGAGCACACAGTTCAGTGGTTTTTGGTAGATTCACCATCACCATGATCAACTTGGGAACACTTTCATTAACTCAAAAAGCAACCCCATCCCATCCTTTCCCAGCCCTCCTACCCCTCCCCACCCTGGCAACCAGAATCTACTTTCTCTCTATAGAATTGCCTATTCTGGACATGCCATATATATAGAATCATATAATATGTGCTCCTCCATAGCTGGCTTCTTAGACTTGGCATAATGTTTTCAAGGTCCAGCCATATTATATAGCATATCCTCCATTCTTTTTTATAGCTGAATAATATCCCATTGTATAGATAGACTTACCACATTTTGTTTATCCATTCATTAGTTGATGGGGCTTTGGGTTGTTTCCACATCTTGGCCCTTATGAATAAGATGCTCTGAATATCTGGGTATAGGTTTTTGTGTGGGCATGTATTTTCAGATCTTTGGGGTATATACTTAGAGTAGAATGCTGGGTGATATGTTAACTTCACGTGTAACATTTCGAGGAACTGCCAAGCACTCTTCTTCTGCAGCTATACCATTTTACATTCCTACCAGAAGTATTTCAAAGTTCTAACTGCTCCACATCCTCACCAACACTTGTTATTGTCTGTGCTTTTGAGTATAGCCATTCTGAGGGCAGAGGTAGGGGAGAGTGGTATTTCATTGTGTTTCGGATTTATATTCCACTAATAGCTAATCATGGTGAGTATTTTTGTGTGTTCTTATTGGCCATTTATAGATCTTCCTGAAGAAATGTCTGCTTTAATCCTTTCCCCATTTGTCACTTGGGTTATTTCTTTATAATTATGTTGTTCACATATTCTGGATATAAATCTCGTATTATAAGTCTTTTATATTATTTGGAAATATTTATTCCCATTCTGTGGCCTGTTGTTGCACTTTTTAAAATGGTGTTCTTTGCGCAAAAATGTTTAATTTCAATGAAGTCCTAATTATCTGTTTTTTCTTTTGTCATTTGACCTGTGGTGCTTTGTCTAAGGTTTTGCCAAGCCCAAGGTAATGAAGATTTACACTTATATTTTCTTCTAAGAGTTTTATAGTTTTAACTTTTACATTTATGTCGAATTCCTACCCACACTGTACAGTGTGAGAGAATTAAGTTAAAATGAGGTCATTAGGGTGGCCCTACACCAATATAATTGGTGTCCTCATAAGAAGACATTAGACACACAGTACAAAGAGAAAAGCATGCAAAGACACAGGGAGAAGACAGCTATCTACAAGCCACGGCGAGAGGCCTCAGAAGCCATCTTTGCCAACCCTTTGATCTTGGATTTCTATACTCCAAAACTTTAAGGAAATGTTCTGTTCTTTAGGTTGATCTATGGTACTTTGTTAAGATTGTTCTAGTAGACTAGTACATAAACCCCACTTGGTTATGGTCTGTTTTCACAAATCATATGGACTTTGTGCTTTTTTGAGAGAAATAATGTTCTTTATTTTATCTTGTATTAAGTGGCAAACTGCAACCCATGGGCCAAATCTAGCCTGCTGCCTATTTTTGTAAATCCAGGTTATTTGGGACATAGCTACTCCCACTTATTTACATAAATCTATGGCTGCTTTTGTGCTGTAATAGTGGAGTTGAACACTTAGGCCTGCAAACCTAAGTATTTACTATCTAGTGCTTTATAAAAATTTGCTGATACCTGTAGTAACTTAGGATAGGCTTTTGTACAAAGTATTGTTTGAGTTCTTGTATTTTAAAAACATTTTTTATAGCCTTTGATGCTTGAAAAACAGCATGGATGGATGGATATAAAATCCTTAGCTTGTATCTTCTTTGAGGTTTTAGAAAATGCTGAAAATGCTGCATCATTATTGACTTTGCTCTTGAGAGGTCTGATGCCAAATATTTTGATTACCTGATTCCATAACAAAGTACCTACCCTAAAAATTAATGGTTTAAAGTAAACCATTTGATTATAATTTCACAGTCTTTGGAGTCAGGAATTTGGGTTTGGCTGGATGATTCTTTCATCCCACATGCCTTCAAGTGGGGCCACTCAAGAGTATTCAGCTGATAGCTGGACTGATATAGAGCATTCATGATGCTGTCACTCATATCAGCGAGGATTAGAGGGGCCCCTTTCCCACTCCATGCAGTCTCAGAACCGCTCCATGGGGAGTTAGATATTTTTTATAGTTGCTCTTCCCAAAGACGCAGGTGGACTCTTCAAGTCTTCATAGGACCTAGGCTTGGAAGTCACATCACATCATACATTCTGTTGGTCAAGCAATTCACTTAACATCAGCCTGGATCAAAACAAGTGATAAAGAATTTGCAACCTTCTTTAATCTATAGCAGTTTGAACTTTTTGCATGGAAATCTTGAAGATTATTTTTGTCTAATAGTTTTAAGGGGCTGGCTCTAGAACTGATCATTCTGTGGTCATTTCCCCAAGCACATATGGGCCCTTTCATTATGTAGGTTTATATTTTCTTATTTCCAGAAAGTTTCCTGGCTTATAGTTTCATGATATATGGAACTTCAGCTACTCATATGTTGGACATTCTTTGCTTGTATTCAAATGACATTCCAGAAAGAGAGGAACAGGCATACAGTTACGGAGACAAGGGAAATTAGAAACATTCCAGGAGTTTGGATGGGGTATGTGTGAGAAGCTACAAGATGGAGTGGAAAGATAGGCAAGGGTGAGATAGATGGAAGGTCTTATGTGCCATGAGCAGTGACACCATGGGCAGAACATTTTTGAGGATTTTTTTTGACAAGCATTATGGAATATGAATTAGATGGAATTAATCTGTACTATCTACAGGAGCTAGACCAGATAAAAGGCTATTACATTAGTCTGGGTGAGGGGGGCTAAGAGGGACAGATTCTAGAGTTATTTATGAGGAGAATCAACAGGATTATTGAGTGTGGCAGGGATGGGGAGAAAGGAACCAAGAATGTCTCTGAGGTTACTGAATTGGGTAACCAAGTGGATAGTAATGCTGAGCAGTTGTAGACGGTAGAGTTTGACATGTCCCTAGGACACCCAGGAGAAGTCTGGTAGGTTTTTGTGTATACAGAACTCAGATGTGGTCTGAACTAGATACTGCTGATACATGTGGCAGATGAAGACAGGGAGAGGATTAATTGACTCAGGGAGAATGTCTGATGCAAGCTGGAGGCTGAGAACAGAGCCCTGGAGACCACAGAGTGTCGGAGGGGCTAGGTGATGAGTCATGCTGTGAAGGCCAGCGGAGTGCTCCGTGGTGTCAAAGGCCAAGGAGAGCTCTGGTAATACGAGACTCAAAAATGGCCTGTGGCATTTATGAATGAACAAGCTCCTAATGACTGAGAGTAGTGCAGTGGTGTGGTGGGGATGGAAGCTACATAGCCATGGGTGGAGGAGTGAGAAGTTGCTGAGTTGGCAGAGATGAGTGTAAACTACTTTCAAGACGTTTCTGAAGGGAAATCCAGAGAGGCAGTGATAACTGGAGCACAGTCTACATGGACAGATGATTTCTTCCTTTTCCTTTAGGACAGGAAAAGTCTGACTACACGGTGAAGGGAAAGGACAAATAGTTAACAGAAGTTGGTAATTGGGGAGTGGAAGAGGGAGAATGATCGAAATATGTTTGAAAGGAGTTTTCTGAGGATGTGGGAGGTGATGAAATACAGAACCAAGATGGACAGATGCTAATATGAATGTACGTAAGGAAGTTAATTCCCAGAATGGTTTATAATAGTCTAGTCCACATACTGAAATTACTTTGTTTCAATCAATAGGGCAAACAAGGAGAGCAATATTTACATATTTATTTTATATCATTTACACATCTTTTCTCCAAAGGACAGGATCAGTGTTTTCAATGCCTCCCACATAGTTGGTGCTCAATAAATGGTGAATGAATAAACAAGATGTCTCTTACCTGTATTCTGAGTATCTTACTGTATTCAGAACATAGTCAAGAACTGCATACAAGTGAATACGTCTTTTAAGCATGTACATAGTCACAAATTTCATGTGTGAAAGGTGATGCTCTTTTTTGGGGGAAACGTGTTTACCCTCCCTTCACAAAGTTGATTACCAGCACTTCCTTCACCATAGGAATTTAAAAATAAGAAGATGAAAGGAGGAGGAAAAGGATGTTCTAAAGGAAGGCAGGCAGGCAGCAGCAGGAGGTGGCACGATCTGCCTTACCATAAGGTGCCAAAAAGCAGTGAGAAACCAGACTCAAAGCATATTGGCTTTGGGTCTCTTAGCTTAGGGACTTACATCCTTCCCTCACATACCAGTAGTCCTTAAAGCACACTGCTGTTTTGAGACTTAAATAATGTTGAGAATAATTCTTTGAGCCATTAAAAAAGCTTATTTGTTCCTAATTTCGGATCATCTATATTTCACGGTTTGGAAGGGACTCGATCAAAAGTTGGCTATTAAAACAAGCTGATGCAGAGATGCTAAACCTTGGTCACCCCCTGTTCCTTCGCCCAAGCTGTTTACCCAGTCTTTGATGCCCTCTCTTTTTTCTCCTAGGACTTTCTTTTTCTTCGTTCCAGCCTGAACACAAGGCTGCCTCGTCCAGGAACCCCGCCGCTTCTTCCAAGCGGAAGTAATACCCTCCTCCTCTGCCCACCCTCGGCATCTCAGGGGGGCTTGGCTTTGCACGGGTCACCAGATCTGGTTGTTTACTTGGCAGCTTTCCCACTAAGTTATGCGCTCCTGGAGACCAGGAACCGTGACTGTGACCATGACCGTGATGGTGTATCCACACAGAACCTGGTAGAGCGCTAGGGACGTAATCGGGGCTCAGGAAACGCTTGCTGAGTTGAATTAATCTGGAAAAATCACTCAGGGCAGGATCTCGTGCTCGTAGCGCTGATGAATGATTCACGGAGCTGGTTCTTTACATTCCTCACCCGGTGGTCACGTCGGGCCGAACATCCAGCTGGCCGGGCACATACCTGTGGAGTTGAAACGCGCCTCCGCCGCGCGCCGCCAGCGAGCTCTTCCCCGCCCCGCGAGCTAGGGGACGAGTCCGCCCGGTCGCAGGGGCGGGGCTCCGAGGGAACCGGCCCGCCCGCCCCGGCTCAGCGGGCGGAAGCCCCGCCCCCGGCAGCGCACTCGCGCAGGCGACGCGTGCCCGCCCCCAGCCCTGCTCCCTCGCGCTCTCGCGCCGGGGGCGGGCTCGCTGCGCGTGCCTGGCGGGGAAGGGCGCGAGCCGGGCGCCTGAGAGCGTTCGCCGCGGGGGCGGCTCCGGGGCCTGAGCGGGCCCGCCGCTGCCTGAGCCGCGGAGCCGCGTCACCAGGAGGCTGCAGCCGCCGGAGACCTTGTCGACGCCCCCAGCTCCTGCCGGGAAGTGAGTGAGGCGGGGGTTTGTGGCGGCGGCCTCAGGCTGCGGGAGTGCAGCGTGGGGCGGGAGCCTTGCGCCCGCAAGGAGCGGGAAGGAGCCCGCGCGGCGCCGGAATCTCGGGAGCTGCGGGGGTGCAGGCCCGGGAGCGGCAGACACCGTGCGCGGGGAGCCGGAGCCGCTGCACCCCGCGTGCAGCGAGGGAGGCGCCTCTGCGCGCCCTGCCTTGGAGGGGCGAGCGGAGCCCCCGGTCGGCGCCGTCGGGCTCTGAGCTCCGGGCCAGGGAGGGGTCTCCGTGGTCCCGAGCTTGCCGTGTCGGCCCGGCGCCGAGCCGGAGTGCGGGCGCCAGGCAGATGCTGGTGGAGCCTGGCTCGCTGGGAGGAGGCTCTGCGTTAGGTGCTGAAGGGGGCGAGGGAGGCAGGTCCTGGCAGAGGGCAGGTGAGGCAGGCAGGCCCTGGCAGTAGGAAGGTATTTTATTTCAGATCACCCAAAACACTGTTTCCCGAGGCGCCTAACAGTGAACCTGTGTACTGAGGTCACCCTTGAAAGCACAGTATCTAGAGAGAAGGGCGGATGCAGCTAACGAATGCTTGCTGGTAAATTCCTGTGCCAGGCCCTGGGGTTAGGAAGGTCTTTCAGCTTTCTTAGCAAGCGTTTGTTGATTAGTTACCTGAGTAGAGAACTGTGGTCAGCACTGGGGCCCAAGATACTGTAAAACACAACCATAATTTTCTATTTAGTTGCTGACAGTTTGGTTTGTGAAACTATGTGGATAAAATACAAAGCAGCATTGGATTTTGTCTCATACCTTATTAGGTCTCTGGTCTTTTCTCAGTTTTGGGAAATTGGAGCTATGAACTGCTTGGTTTGGGGATAAAGTAGGGTCAAAGAAGCTTGCGGGAGAACTTGGATGAGTTTTGAAAGCTCTTTTGTGTAACATTGAAAGGGTGAGAAGGGAAAAGGAAATTTGGAAAGAGAAAAGAAGTACCCTTCCTTCCTAACTAGAATTAAGTAAGCTCCATGACTGTTCACTGATAAATCCTCAGTGACAAGGACAGTACCTGGCCTGCCGCAGTTGCATAATAAGGCGTTATCACATGTATGAATGAACCAAGCAATGTTTTACTGTATCTTACACAGAACAGTATTAATCACTGTGTTAGCCCTGCTGATGGCCTGCCCCTGTTCCTCCACATCTCTTTTGCTGTGTGAGGTAACCCAGGTACTTAGGTGTGGGCATTTAGAGCAACGGCTAAGGTGATGGAGTCATGATACCCTGCTGCCATGCTGCCACTTTCACATCTTTATTTCCTGTTGCTCTCAGGAGCTTACTCCTTGGGCTATTGCTTCAGATCATCCCATTCTGGCCCTGTTCCTGTCTATCACTTGAGGAAGAAGAAGAGTACTTTTGTCTAGAGAACATTTTCTTCATTTTCATCCTGTCTTGGATCTTCAGTCTGTGGTGTGAAACTGTCTCTCTGCTCTTCTGTAAGGGTTGGACGTCTACCTGTTCTCTGCCGTGCTTGGATTTCTGGACTCTCCAGCTTCAGGCTGCTGTTTCAGTTCTCTGGGTTGTAGTGCCTGTTGGGTTACTTTGTCTGCCAAATTAAAACTTGACCTTTTATGAGTTCTGAGAGGATTTTTATCATACATAAGTGGAATTAACCTCTGAAGGGGTGGGGGTTATGTACTCAGTGTAGTGCTGGCAAAAGTTTTGAGTGTCCACTAGGTATGAGAGACAACATTTCTACTTAGAAGATAAGGCTTAGAACTGATAGAATGCCAAGTTACTGTTTATTTTCTGTCTTAATAGAAATCTCTCAGGGCCTTTGTTTCCACAAATAAAAAAATAAGGGTAATATTAATCCTCATTTGGAATTGTGTAGTAAGCCTTAAAAAACTAAGTTGATTGCTCTTTAGTTTTAGGACCATGTACTCTGGAATGCAACCAGCAAATGCCCACCAGTTCTTGTTTTGGGGTATTTAGGTCCTGTAATTTTGAGTGCCTTGTTTCAGGTTCTCCCAATGATGTTGTATTTTTAGATTTGATTTATATTTATTTTAAAATCAACCTTATTGATGTATAGTTTACGGATAATAAAATGCACACATGTCCTGTATAGTTGGATGAGTTTCAAAAAAGGTATATAATTTGCAACCACTCACTATCCCAATCAGGATATAGAAATTTACATCACCCCAGAAAGTTTCCTCACACTGGTTTAGAGTCCACCTCCTTCATTTTAATTTATTTCTAATTACACAAGCACTGGGGTGGTAGTGCCTGGTTGTTAAGGATGTATACTGCCCAGCCTGCGGGGGGTACCATTCACAGCAGAGTCCCTGGGAATGGCAGCTCCTCCGGTTGTCTTGTGCAGCCTGTGTGGCTGGGTACTGCAGTTCTGCAAATGGCTCATGAGTTCACACTGTCTTATAAATATTCAAACAGTACTGACAGAATAAATGGCCCCTTGGCCCACTCCCTACTCCTCCAAAACTGCAGTTATCAGTTGTGATCCTTCCAGAGCTTTCTCTATGCATTTCATCTTATATACATGTAGTACATAAAAAAAAACAGGGTTTCTCCCCCACCCTCACATTAATAATACACTACTGTACACATTGTTCTGCAACTTGTTTTTCTAACAGAAGCCCGAGATCTTTCCATGTTGGAACATGGGGATCTACCTCATTCTTCTTGACTACTTACTTACACAATCTCTCATGCAGTATGTATTGTGCTTTAGTTTATTTAGTCCTCCCTCATTAATGGCCATTTAAGCTGTTGGCCCTTTCAGGCATTGCTGCAGTGAATGGTAAGTAGAATTGCTGGGTCAAAGGGGTGTTTTAATTGATGGAGATGTTGCTACTGTGGATTGGGTTCATTTAGTTTTAACTGCTGAGAAGGATTCAGTTGTAGACTTAACTCACAGTTTATGTATCCTTCACTCACTGAGGGGCAGTTAGGTTACTTTGGACACTACTTCCTTGATGGATATTTGTGTTGTACATGAGTCCTGCCTGTCTGAGGCTTGCCTTTCCCCTTTGCCAACAGTGTCTTTGGTTTTATATAAGTTAAAAATTTTAATGTTGTATTTATGAAAAAACTTCCCTTAAATAAAAAAAAATTTGTTTCTGGTTTAAGTAAATTTTCTGTACCCCAGGGTATGAATTATATATCTCCGTATAGTCTTCTAAACTTAAATTTTTTTTTTGCTTTCCATGTGGAATTCCTATATGGTATAATGAAGAGATAATTTTTTCAATTTGGATAACCAGTTTTTTTTGTGCTTTTTCTCATATTTTCTTATTGCGGTGAAACATAACATGCAGTTTACCATTTTAACCATTTTAAGTGTACAGTTCTGTGGTATTAAGTATATTCACATTGTTGTGCAGCCATCATGACTTTTTCATCTTCCCCAACTGAAACTGTACCCATTAAACACTAACTCCCCTGTTTCTCCTCCTTCTAGCCCCTGATAACCGTCATTCTACTTACTGTCTGTGAAATTTGACTACTCTAGGTAACTCATCCAAGTGGAATCATACAATATTTATCCTTTTGTTTCTGACTTACTTCTCTCAGCATTGTTTTCAGAGTTCATCTATACTGTGGTTGTGTCAGGATTTCCTTCCTTTTTAAGGCTGAACATTATTCCATTTGTACATATAACTATGTTTGGTTTTATCCATCCACCCATCCATCAATGGGCACTTGGGTTGTTTCCACCTTTTGACTGTTGTATTTGGCTGCTGTGTACATGGGTGTGCAAAAGTCTGTTCAAGCCCCTGATTTCACTTCTTTTATGTAGATACCCAGAAGTGGAACTATGATATTTTAAAAAATTATACACATAACTGAATATGACCAAAATGAGTAAATAGTATAAAGAGTTCCTATATACCTCCTTTTCTCTATGCGCAGTTTTCCCTGTTATTAGCATCTTGCATTAGTGTGGTGTATTTGTTAACAACTGATGAATCAATATTGATATATTCTTAATAACTGAAGCTCATGGTTTATATGAGGCTTCACACTTTACGTCTTAGAGTTCTGTGGGTTCAAAATGTCATGTATCATTTTCATTGCCCTAAAAAATCCCATGTTCTGTTTCTTCATTGCTCCCTCCTCCTCCTGGGTTCCTAATAACCACTGATCGTTTTACTGTATAGTTTTGCCTTTTCTAGCATGTCATAATGTTGGGATCATGCAGTATTGTAGTTTTCCAGGCTGGTGGTCTCTTTCACTTAGCATTTTGTACCTAAGGTTCCTTTATGTCTTTTCTTGGTCTGATAGTACCTTTCTTTTTATTGTTGAATAGTATTCCATTGTATGAAAGTATACTGTAATTTGTTTATACATTCACCTATTGAAGAATGTCTTAGTTATGTCCAGTTTTTGGCAATTATGAATAAAGCCTGTATAAATATGTATGTGCAGGTTTTTATGTAGACATGTTTTCATCTCTCTTGGGTAATACCTAGGAGCATGATTGCTGGATTGTATGGTAAGTGCTTGTTTAACTTTGTGCCTGTGTTCCAAAGGGGGCGTACAATTTTGCATTCCCAATAATTAAAAAAATTTACTCCTAGCATCCTAAATGTACTTAAAAATAAGTCTTCATCAGAATGTTCTGTAAAATTAAATTTTATATGGAATGGAGTCATGTTCTAGTTGTTACTTTTGGTGGCTGTCTTTCCTAGCATTGTATTTCTTTATGTATTTTGAAGTTTTGATTTACAGACTCATTCGAGTGTGAGTATTTTTATTTTGTTTTCTTATTTCTCTGCTCCCTTCTCTGTGTGGTAGTATTCAGATGCTTCCACTGACCTCCTGGACTTTAGTTGAGATATCAGGTGTGATAATAGTGGGTCAGGGGTCTTGCTCTGTGAGGTAATTGGGGCTATTTTAGATCCACTCACAGAATGTGTGAATGTCTTGGTTCAGTTCCTGGTCACAAGGCTGTGTTTCTAACAGCTTTTTAAAGTTTTAATCTAACAGCCTTTTAAAGCCCAGAGTATTATATAAAGTAGTTCTAGTCAGAGACTGGCAGCAGTATTTTTTAGGCTCCTTTCCGCTCCAGCTGCATCCTTGGCTTGAAGCAGTGAGTCTGGCTCAGATTCTCCTGTTTCTCCACCTCCTTGGCTGTGTGTCACCACTGCCCTGCAGGAAGCGTGCACTTGTTTCTGGACTCAGTCCCGTAAGCCTGTAGCTTCTATCCTGTCTGCAATTTTGTGTGTCTGTTCTATTTCTAATCCATGTTTTGGGCCTTCTGAAGTCATTTCAAAAATACATTCAAAAAGTATTTTATCTGTTACTATGTATGTGGAGCAGAGGGGCTGCATCAAAGTGTTTGCTTACTTGGTTCAACTAGAAGACTTAATTGGTTGGGCTTCTTTCTAGACTTTATACTGCTTATTTTGTTTTCTGTGTTATTGTAAAGCCTAGACCCTCCAGTACAAAAGTTGAATAGCAATGATTAGATAATGGGCAGTTTTATCTTTTTCCTGAATGGGAAATGCTTCCAGGGTTTCACTATGAGATATGGTACTTACTGAAAGTTTCTGGTAGATGCCTATTGTCAACTTAACGAAGTTTTCTTCTGTTCTTGGTTTGTATTTTCATTGGGTATTGAGTTTATTGAAGGGTTTCTTTTTTTTGACATTTGTTGAAATTATTATTGTTTTCTCTTTAAGAATAGGGCAGGCCTTTCTGAGATGTAAACTAAGTGAAAGGGATATTGAAGACAAATTCTGGCGCGCTAAGACCCCCGACCCTTAAGATCCAATCACCAGCGACCAGATGGTCACCCACCCCTTAAGATTCAATCACCAATGCAGAACACACCCTAACCCTACTCCTTAAAAACGTGCTTCCTCACCCATGAGCTGCTGCTCCCTCTCTCTGGGGGCAGCCATTTTCTCTTTCAGATAATAAAATCTCTTGCGTGGGCCCATGTCTCCTGAGTCATTCTGGGGCAAGGAGGGTCGTGGCAAGATATACTTTCATTGGTGCCGTGCCTTTGGATGAGGCTCTCCCATTGATTTTGCTCTTTCTCCGGGAATCTGAGCTGCTCTGGGAACCCTCATTGCTTGATCTTCTTCCATGGGCTCACTGTCCATTTCCTTGGTCGCTCGTCTTCTCGCCCAACACCGGCCTTCATTTTGGTAAGTCTCCCCTTCATGGTCGACTTAAATGTCCCTTTGGAACCTGGGAAGTGACCCTTGAGTATCTGGCACCCCCAAGGGCTCTTCCGAGACAGGGGCACCCCCAACCACGACTCTCAGAGTCACGGTTGATCCCCATAGTGGACCTTCCCTCGCCTTCTGCCTTTTCCCACGGTGAGAATCTCTACCCCTTGTACCAGGTATCAAACCTCCTCGGCATTTTTGCCTCGACCGCTTGGTTAGAGGTGGTGACAACCCCCTAACTGTGTCTGGTCTTCTCCATGACCTCAATCACTCTGGGATGCCTCCGCCACTTGTGAATGGTCTCATTCTCACCATGGGATATGGCCCCTCCATTCCCACAGATTCACCGCTAGGGTGCTTACTCAATGATCTAAAACCCCTCCACCTCACTCCAGACGTCAAACCTTTTAAGCTTATTTGCTACTGTAATGAGATCTGGCCACAATATTCCTTGGACAATCAGTCTAAATGGCTTCCCAATGGCTCTTTAGATCCTAAAATTCTCCGTGACTTATACAACTTCTGTGAGCGCATGGGCAAATGGAAAGAGATCCCATATATCCAGGCTTTCTCATACCTCTGAACCAAGCCCACTCTCTGTCTCCCTTGCAATCCTAAACATCTTCTCCTCGCTCTAAAAAACTTCACCCCACCACCGACCAATTCCCACCACGTTCTCTGACTTTGACCCTGCTGATGAATCTCCTCCCTACCGATCTCAAACCCCTACAGCTCCCCCTCAACCACCAGTTCCTCTCCCGCCCCAATCTCCTTCTCTGCAAGATCAAAATCCCAACCCTCCCAGTTCCCCTAGTGCCGTTGCAGAAGCTGCAGCACCTCCTCCTCCGCCACAACCAGTTCCCCTTCCCTCACCCAGTCCCGCGCCAAGCCCTCCAGTCACTCACTCTTGAACCCAGATCCTAGCCCCACTACAGGAAGGAGCCAGTACAGAGGGCATCGTCCGGGTCCATGTCCCTTTCTCTTTCTCTGACCTATCTCAAATTGAGAAAAGATTAGTTTCTTTCACCTCCAACACAGCTACTTACATAAAAGAGTTCCAGTACCTAACTCAGTCATATGATCTGATATTCACATGATCCTATCCAACACACTTTGCCCAAGGAGCATAGGCGAGTCTGGGAACAGGCTAGAACTCATGCCGATGAGGTTCACCAAACTACTCCAGCTCATCCAATTGGTGCTGAGGCAGTTCCTGACAGAGACCCTAATTGGGACTATACTATGGCTGGGGGAGTCATGAGTCGAGATCAATTCATCATCTACCTGATGGTGGGTCTCAGGAAGTCAGCCAATAAAGCCATTAACTATGAAAAACTCCAAGAGGTTATTCAGGATAAAAATGAGAATCCCTCTTTGTTCCTAGACCGCCTCACCAAAGCTCTTTTACAATGTACAAACCTAGATCCTGAAACCCCAGATGGGAGACAATTATTAATGACCTACTTCTTCACCCAGAGTTTCCCCAACATTACGGCTAAACTTAAATGTCTAGAGAAGGGACCCTTAACTCCTCAGGCAGAAGTCCTGGCAGTGGCCTTCAAAGTATATAATGAAAGAGATGACAAGGCACATAAATAAAAATATCAAATGCTGGATAAGGCCTTTCAACCTATCCCAACAACTGGTGCTTGGGTATACTCACTTCCTAAGAAGCAGCCAGGAGGAATCCTGGTCTATGCTTCAAATGTGGTCAAATGGGTCATTGGGCTAGAGCCTGCCCAAATCCCCGGAAGCCCCCCGGTCCATGCCCTAAGTGCCATCAGGAGGGACACTGGGCTGTTGACTATCCTCGCACACTGAGAGGTGCCAGACCATCCAGCTCTAACACTCCACACATAGACCTTCTGGGTCTGGCAACTGATGATTGAGGGGGCTGAGACTCCTCCACCTGACCACTACCATCACTGTACAGGAGCCCAGGGTAACCATTGTAGTAGCAGGTAGGCCCATCTCTTTCCTTTTGGACACTGGGGCCACCTACTCAGTCCCAAAGGAGTTTTGGGGACCGACCTACAGTCTCACAGTCCTCTATAGTCAGGGTAGAGGGCACACCTTATCAACCTTTACAAACTCCCATGCTTCACTGCCTCTTCAAGGGCATTACTCTCTCTCATTCCTTTTTAGTGATTCACCATTGTCCCATTCCCCTTATGGGAAGAGACCTTTTATCCAAGCTAGGGGCTCTTACCTCCTTTACCTTTGGCTCACGCCTCAACCCTGACTCGCCTTCGATCCCTTTTCTACTTGCTCTCTAAGCCATTCCAGACCCACCTCCCTCCCGTTTTCCCTTACCCCCTTGCCAAGTAAACCCCACAGTCTGGGACACCTCTACTTCCTCTATTGCCACCTGCCCATCTGTAACCATCAAACTCAAAGACCCTACCTCCTTCCCCTCACAATCTCAATACCCCTTCTACGAAAGGGCCTTTTGAGACCAGCCAATTCCCCTTACAACACCCTGATACTAGCTATCAAAAAACCTAATGGCTCTTTTAGGCTAGTTCAAGATTTAAGAATTATCAGTGCAGCTTTTATTCCAATCCATTCAGTAGTCCCTAGCCCCTATACTTTATTATCCACTGTCTCCACCTCTTCTACTTACTTCTCCATCCTTGACCTCAAAAATGCATTCTTCACAATTCTCCTCCATCCCAATGGGACCACTTATACCTTCAACTCCACAGACTACAAATCCTCCAGTAATCTACTCTACAACCCAGACAGGACCCCCTTACAGCTGCATAAGGTGGCATATGTGCCCTACTCCAAGAACAATGCTGCTTCTACACCAACAAATCCAGTCTCATCTGGGATGGCGCAAAACACCTCCATGAACAAGCCTCCAAACTCCTAGAAAACTCCCCTAACAGTCCGTTCCCTTACCCCTTCAATTGACTCCTGCCCCTCCTAGCCCCTATTACCTTTATTCTTCTTCTCCTTTTCCTTCCCTGCTTCATTAACCTATTCCAAAAATTCATTCAAAATCAAATTTTGAAAATTTCTAACCATACTGTCAACCAGTTACTCCTCCAGGTCTATCAAGGCCTTCTCACGAAGAATAACAAAACCAGCTAGATGACATCACGAATCATCTCAAGACGGCCCACTCTTCCCCAACGCTACAGCAATGTCCTTGCTAACCCCAGAATCTGTGCCCCCTTCCAGCAGGAAGTAACTAGAGAATGAAATTCTATGCCTAGTTGCCCAGAGGCCCAATTAAGAAAAGAAAAAGATGGGAATGAAGGCAAATTCTGGCACGCTAAGACCCCCATCCCTTAAGATCCAATCACCAACGATGAGATGTTTGCCCACCCCTTAAGATTCAATCACCAATGCAGAACACACCCTACCCCTACTTCTTAAAAACGTGCTTCCTCACCCATGAGCTGCTGACTCCCTCTCTCTGGGGGCAGCCATTTTCTCTTTCAGATAATAAAATCTCTTGTGTGGGCCTGTGTCTCCTGAGTTGTTCTGGGGCAAGGAGGGTTGTGGTGAGATACCCTTTCAGATATGTAGTATGTGATTTACTTGTTAAAGCATTAAAAAAATTTTTTTTTTATTTTGGTATCATTAATCTACAATTACATGAAGAACATTATGTTTACTAGGCTCCCCCCTTCACCAGGTCCCCCCCACATACCCCTTCACAGTCACTGTCCATCATCATAGTAAGATGCTGTAAAATCACTACTTGTCTTCTCTGTGTTGCACAGCCCTCCCTGCGCCCCACCCACACTATACATGCTAATCGTAATGCCCCCTTTCTTTTTCCCCGCCCTTGTCCCTCCCTTCCCACCCATCCTCCCCAGTTCCTTTCCCTTTGGTAACTATTAGTCCATTCTTGGGTTCTGATTCTGCTGCTATTTTGTTCCTTCAGTTTTCCTTTGTTCTTATACTCCACATATGAGTGAAATCATTTGGTACTTGTCTTTCTCTGCCTGGCTTATTTCACTGAGCATAATACCCTCTAGTTCCATCCATGTTGTTGCAAATGGTAGGATCTGTTTTTTTCTTATGGCTGAGTAATATTCCATTGTGTATATGTACCACATCTTCTTTATCCATTCATCTACCGATGGACATTTAGATTGCTTCCATATCTTGGCTATTGTAAATAGTGCAGTGCTAAACATAGGGGTGCATATGTCTTTTTCAAACTTGAGTGCTGCATTCTTAGGGTAAATTCCTAGAAGTGGAATTCCTGGGTCAAATGGTATTTCTATTTTGAGCATTTTGAGGAACCTCCATACTGCTTTCCACAATGGTTGAACTAATTTATATTCCCACCAGCAGTGTAGGAGGGTTCCCCTTTCTCCACAACCTCTCCAACATTTGTTGTTGTTTGTCTTTTTGATGATGGCGATCCTTACTGGTGTGAGGTGATATCTCATTGTGGTTTTAATTTGCATTTCTCTAATGACAAGCGATGTGGAGCATCTTTTCACGTGTCTGTTGGCCATTTGAATTTCTTCTTTAGAGAACTGTCTATTCAGCTTCTCTGCCCATTTTTTAATTGGATTATTTGCTTTTTGTTTGTTGAGGTGTGTGAGCTCTTTATGTATTTTGGATGTCAACCCTTTATAGGATCTGTCATTTATGAATATATTCTCCCATACTATAGGATACCTTATTGTTCTATTGATGGTGTCCTTTGCTATACAGAAGCTTTTCAGCTTGATATAGTCCCACTTGTTCATTTTTGCCTTTGTTTCCCTTGCCCGGGGAGATATGTTCATGAAGAAGTCACTCATGTTTATGTCTAAGAGATTTTTGCCTATGTTTTTTTCTAAGAGTTTTATGGTTTCATGACTTACATTCAGGTCTTTGATCCATTTCAAATTTACTTTTGTGTATGGGGTTAGACAGTGATCCAGTTTCATTCTCTTACATGTAGCTGTCCAGTTTTGCCAGCACCATCTGTTGAAGAGACTGTCATTTCCCCATTGTATGTCCATGGCTCCTTTATTGTATATTAATTGACCATATATGTTTGGGTTAATGTTTGGAGTCTCTATTCTGTTACACTGGTCTGTGACTCTGTTCTTGTGCCAGTACCAAATTGTCTTGATTACTGTGGCTTTGTAGTAGAGGTTGAAGTTGGGGAGCGAGATCCCCCCCCCCACTTATTCTTCCTTCTCAGGATTTCTTTGGCTATTCGGGGTCTTTGGTGGTTCCATATGAATTTTTGAACTATTTGTTCCAGTTCATTGAAGAATGCTGTTGGTAATTTGATAGGGATTGAATCGAATCTGTATATTGCTTTGGGCAGGATGGCCATTTTGACCATATTAATTCTTCCTAGCCAGGAGCATGGGATGAGTTTCCATTTGTTAGTGGTCCTCTTTAATTTCTCTTAAGAGTGTCTTGCAGTTTTCAGGGTATAGGTCTTTCACTTCCTTGGTTAGGTTTATTTCTAGGTATTTTATTCTTTTTGATGCAATTGTGAATGGAATTGTTTTCCTGATTTCTCTTTCTATTAGTTCATTGTTAGTGTATAGGAAAGCCACAGATTTCTGTGTGTTAATTTTGTATCCTACAACTTTGCTGAATTCTGATATTAGTTCTAGTAGTTTTGGAGTGGAGTGTTTAGGGTTTTTTATGTTTGTTAAAGCATTTTTAACAAAGAACCTTTAATCTTGAATTTTTGTATTTTAACATCATTATGTATATGCCAACACAGCACTGGAATGCTGTAATAACCGGTTTGGACTAACTATTCTTGTAACTAAACTTCACTGTAATGAAACAGTGCTCAGTAAAAAAAAATTTTTTTAGGAACTTCTAAGACTCTCCAAAGACTTTCAGCACCTGACTATGCCAACTTCTTCCTGGCTTCTTTTTCTAGACTCTTTATTCCCTCCTTTTAACTTTTATCTCTGCCTGCTTGTCTCCTCTTGCCAGAGAGAGACTTTCTTCTGTAAGCTAGAGTAACATTATTTATTGTGAGGCTATTGTGTTTCCAGGGATTTTCATAGACAATGGCTACTCTTTAATCTTTACAACTTTGGAAGCTAGGTGTGGTATCTCCAGTGCATGGGTGAGGAGACTGAGCTCAGAGAAGTTAAAACTTGTGGAGGGCCACACAGCTAATCAGTGACAGGTTGGACCTCAAAGCCCATGTTCTTCTACATGCTGTCTCTAAACAAGACTGCTTTATGTTCCAAGTTTAACTTGGGCTCTTTTTTGGCTTACTGGATGGGTCCTGAGCATGGTGATATGACCACTTTGTGTCTCCAATATGATTCCCTTGAAATCATTTTTTTTTAGTCAGGTACTTCATTGCTTTTTGCCAGTCTGAAGTTGTACGTTTTGAGAGATTTCTAGAATGAGCAAACCTTTCTAACTGCACAAAAGAGTAAATAGTGTCGTGGTTAAGCATGTGGGCTCTGGAGTAAACTCTTTTGATTGGATCTTTAGTTTATTTCCCTTTCACTTTTTAAATAATATAAAATGTTGGCCCTTAAAGTGGTATAGAGAACAAAAACCGTGAATACCTGCTTACACGCCACCTAAGAAACTGGGCTCCTTTTAAATTAAAGTTGAATGCCACAGAACTCCTCCCCAGTTGTATTCTCCACTTCCAAGGGAACCACTCCTCTGATTTTGATACTTTTCATTCCTGTGCTTATTTTCATTCTTTTATTACATATGTACATAGCCCTAAAATGATATATTGTTTTGCATGTAAAAAAAACATATTAAAACTGTTAATTCTATCTTGTTATAACTTGTTTTTTTCTCTCAATATTGTCAGACTCATCTATGAGGATTTATGTAGCCCTTTCTAGTGTATTCCTTTTCTTGGCTGAATAGGGTTCTGTTGTTTGACTCTGTGACAGTTTACGTTTATGTTTTCCTGTGGATTGGCGGTAAGTTCTTATTATTTTGCTGTTCCACATAATGCTGTTGTGAATATTCTTGTCATATCTCCTCATGAACACATACATGTCTTTTGGAGCATTTTCCTAGGAGCAAATCACTGGCTTGTGTGCCATGCACATTGTCCGCTCTAGTGGATATATTGCTTAATTCCTCTGTGAAGTGGTTTCACCAGTTGACATTTGTACCAGTGACGTGTGGCTTCTGTTGCTTCCCTGCCTTGTTAACCCTTGGTGGTGGTAAGGTTTTATGATTTCTGCAGATCTGCTGGATGTACATTGTACTCTTGTTTTGATTTTTAACACATTTATTTCTCTGATTACTAGTGAGTTTCAACATCACTCCATGCTTTTACTGGTTCTTTAAGTTTCCTCTTCTATGATTTGATTGTTTTCATCACTTACATGTTTTTCTATTGCTTGTCTTTTTCATACTGGCATAATATTTTTACTACATTTTGGATGCTAATATTTCACTTAGGTGGCTTCAAATATCTTCTTGCGGTTTGTGGCTTGTTTTTTTCTTTTCTTAATAGGATCTTTTGATATACCAAAGTTCTAAGTTTGTGGTTTTAATTTATTGCTTATGAAATCTTCCCTAATGGTCATAGACACAGTAAAATCATCCTAGTATCTTCATATATAGAAAGGTGGTATAATGGACCAGGACTTAAGGGTTCTGGGTTTCTGTTTCTGTTTCTCTATTGGGAAGTACAGCTATGAGCTGGGAGAAGACATTTTATTTATTTGGATGTGCAGAATATGGGGTCTGGGTTAGGTTATTGTTAAGACCTTGCATTCTGATTCTCTATTGCTTTGTTTGTGGTGTTTGGAACTCATAATCATTATTGCCAGTGTGTTAACTGAAATTAAAGGTATGAGAACTCAGAAAAGAAATTGATAACATCCAGGATTTTGATGTGAAGGCTGCACACAGCTGTTGTGGTCAAAAAGAAATACACATAGTTTGATTTAGTTTGGAACACATTTAATTCATCTTATTATCACTTTATGAATACCATAGTCATTTGAAAAAGTAATTCTTACATAGCTTTCTTTAAAAAAATCTCTAGGGACAAGCTTAACTATAGGAATAACTAACAAGGGTATATTTTCTGAAATATGAATATGAAAACTAGAGTGTTGTGTGTCATTTCAAGAGTGTACCTCCTCCTTTATTGTTCATATACTTTTAATATTTCCTTAGTAGATCAGTAGTTTAGTATCTTTGTTTAGAACCAGAATTTCCTCTTATGAAATAAGCAGCCATGGCAGATTTTAGGAAAAACTCTGAGGTTTGTCTTTAGCATACTAGAGGGACCTGTTTCTTCTCTCTGTTTTGTGGCTTATTTCCCCTTTAATTTCTTACATTCTATTCTGATTTGTTGGGCACATTGCATTTCTACCTTTTTGCCTCCTTTCTCTTGTATTACAACCTTTCCTCTATTCCAAATTTAAAGTTGCAAATGAATGATAGCAAAATATTTATCTTCTTCCAAGTCTTTATTTTTAACTTTTAAATAAGTCAGAAGAACTGTAAATTATGGAGCCTTGCCTCTAGAATTCTAGTCTAGGCATTATCCAAGAAGGTAGTTACATACTAACATCAATAACAGTAATAATAGCTAACATTTATCAGGCTCTTATTTTGTGCCAGGCATTGTGCTAAATGCTTTACATGATTTATTTAATATCTACCATGGTCCTATGAGGTTACATTTGCTATTCAGAGCTCTGAATAATAGTGGAATGCAGTTGTTGAATGTTTTTTATTGGAACCTAGAGAACTTTTTCAGATTTGTAAAAAAGAAAATCTCCATGATTTTACAAACATTTATTTGCACTGGAATTTTTCTATGTAATCTGAAAGTGATGAGAAGTATTAGAGGAAGGATAATTGGAAATTTTCCTGAAATAATCAGGGAGGTTTGACTAGTTACAGCTAAGTACTCATTAGTGACAATCTCAGTCATCTCTGACTTGATTAAATGGGCATACATACAGGGGGTTTGCTGGGAGACAGTGAACTTGCACAAGAAATTTTAAGACATGGATACTTTGTAGAGGAAATGAAGGATATTTAAAGCTTAGCTGCAGTACAGAGACATTCTGGAAACATTTCTAAAGCCTACTCAATCTTCCTTTAGTCTTTACTGTGGGAGTTACTTAACTTCTGCCTGCAGACTCATTCCAACCCTGGAATACGTTGCCTGGGACTGAGAAGGGTCTAGGAGTTTTGTTGCATTAGCCTCCTGACCCCATTTAATTGTGACTTAAGGTCGAATCCAGCACCACTGTGTGGGTATCTGTATTCATTCATCACTCCTGGACTTCTCATGTTTGCCCTGTAGGGGGCGATGTGGCACAGTGGAAGGAGGGCTTTAGAGTTAAATTTGGTTGCCCGACTCCACAAATTACTAGCTTTGTAACTTTAGGCCAAGTTAACTAATTACGTAGGCTCTAAATTTCCTCATCTAATTCTACTACCATCTGTATTCTTAATTTGCTTCACAAGCCTAGATAGAACAGTCCTATCTTTTTCTAGTTTTTAAAAATAGTAATGGTTTCCAAAGTGGGAGGCATGCAGAATTAATCCTGTAGGCAGGGTACAACAGGAAAATATGGGCAATTAACTTTTACTAATATTTACAGTTAATAGGTTAACACTTTACTCCATCTGTATGTCCGGTGATATCCATCAGATATGGTGAGTTAACCTGAGAGGAGGGATACTGGGGACGCCACACCTGGAGGGGCCAGTTATGTGAGCCTCCTTATTTGTTTGCTTACATTCTGTTTGGACGTATTACAGTTCACCTCCACCTGGTGGAGTGGTCTTTCAGATTATATTATTTGATTTGCATGAAATGAACCTTGCTAAATAGACAAAAAGCTTAACAAGAATCCTGCAAAGAAACTACATATTGAAGTTCCAGATTGAATCGAAGATTGAAATCATGATACAAGGATACATACAGAGCAAGAAGAACACAGAGCTGAACTTCTGTTTGTATTATGAACTTGTCAGGGAACTGCAAAGTTAAAAACAATAATGATCTAAGCAGATTAAAGAAGAATCATTTAAAATCTTTAATATTGTTAAAAATGCTATTTGATTGCATTTGCTGTATTGATAGCTATTGGATGGATTTATATACATCATTATCGCACCTTAAGATATTCGCTAAAAATGGTAAAAATATTATCAATTCAGATATTTTAAAACTAAACATTCCAGATATGAAGACAAACTTATTGAGCTTTTTTCAGTGATGATTGTAGCTATGTCCTAATTAATCAAATACCTTAAAATTTCATTAATGTAATGACACATTTTTAGAAGTATCTTTTGAGATTTCTTACATTGGGAGTAAAATATAAAAAGTCATAAACCTTTGTTCTTCCTGTTTTGGTTAAAGTGGCTGAAATAATATATAGACCAATTAATAATGTTAGTTTGGTGGCAAACTAAAATGCATTTCTTTGCAAGCAGATATTGTTGGGGCACTCATAGAAAACATCACTAAAGTTTGAAGTAATAAATATTATACTAAATTATGGAGTTTGTGAGAATTCCTGTACATTTGGAATAAAAGTACAGAGCTTATGGTATTTGGAATACTCTATGTTAATAATAAACTATATGGAGATCTGCCTTTTCCCCCAAAAAACCACTAAAGAAAATATTTACCAGATAATATACTCAAAGTAAGTAACTTAAAATTTTATTATGAAATCAGACATATAAAGCATAAAGAATAATATAGTGTACCCAGAACCCAGCCTAATAAATAAAACAGCTAATAGAGCTGGTATCCCTCTGCAGTCACATTATTCTGCTTCCATCTCCAGAAGCATTCACTTTTTTGAATTTGGTGATGTATGTTTCATGGGCACTGGGAAAGAATTTGTAGTTTGTCATTATTGGGTGGAGTGTTCCATAACTATCCATTAGATCTAGCAGACTGATAGTGTTGCTCAAGCCCTCCATACCCACCTTTACTTTCTACTTGTACTAATCATAGAGGTGTGTTGAAGTCTCCCAAGTATAAGTGTGTATTTGTCTGTTTCTCCTTTCAGTTCTGTTTTTGCTTAGTGTATTTTGAGGCACTGTGGTTAGGTATGTAGACATTTAAGACTTAGTTATGTCTTGAGCAGATTCTGTATTTTACAGGATCAAGAATAAAATTTTATAGATAGTCTTTTGTGGAATTGCTTTTTTAATCAGCTAAGAGAATAAAGGAAAAGAAATACATAATTGTGCTGTCTTAAAAAAACTATTTTTCAAAACAGTTTTAGGTTTACTGAAAAACTGAACAATAATAAAGTTCCTATGTGCATCCCATACTGTCTTCTCTCTGTTATTAGCATCTTACATTAGTATGGTTCATGCATTACAAGTTAATGAACCAATGATGATGTGTTATTATTAACTAAAATCCATACTTTATTTGGATTTCCTTAATGTTTACCTGATAGCCTTCTTCTGGTCTAGAGTCGTATCCAGGATACATTATACTTAGTTGTTGTGTCTCCTTAGACTTTTCTTGACTTTGTCACTTCTCATGCTTTTCTCATCATGTTCTTGCTGTAACTTGACAGTTTTGAGGAGTTCTGGTCAGACATTTTGTAGATTTTCTCACGGTTGAGATTTGCCTCTTGTTTTTCCCATGACTGGCATGACTGGCCTGGGTTTGTGGGTTTTGAGACCACAGAGGTAGAATGCCACTTTGATCGCATCATTACCCAGGTATATACTGTGACATGGTTTGTCACTGTCAGTGCTGAACTTGATCACCTGGCTAAGGTAGTGTTTATCAGGCTTCTCCACTGTCCTCCCTCTTTTCCTCTGGAAGGAAGTCACTGCGTGCAGCTCATACCTAAGGAATGGGAAGTAACATTCCACCTTCTTCAGTGCAGAGTCTACATAAATTATTTGGGGTTCTTCTGCACAGGATATTTGTCATCTCTTCATTTATTCACTCATTTATATCAGTGTCAATGTAAGGATATTTAGTACTGCTTAACTTATGTTGTTTCTGAAATTTTTCCAATTTTGGCATTGGGAGCTCTTTCAGTTGGCTTCTGTGTCCCTTGATATACCCCTAACATAGGGTTGTTTCCTCCCAGAGCATCTTTACTTTCTATACTACAAGATGATCCAGGCTAATTTCACCTATTTCCTGCCTCAGCTATCTCTCTAAGGGGCTTTTGGTTCCTTTATTGGAGATCAAGTTTTTGATTCCTTTTATTGGAGAATGGTATTATAAACCAACTTTGGGCACTTACGTGTGTTCATTGCTATTAGGATATTGTTTCTAGGTCCTCTTGGTTAACAGAGCAAGGACATATATATGTATGTATGTATTAACCCAGATGTATACACATATTCACAAATACTTCTATATGTAACTATCTGTATCTATATTAAGCTAAACATGAACTTGTATTGATGTCTCCAGTTGTAATTCATTACCACACTGGTGTTCTAGCTTCTCACCTTGCTTATCTGTAACCTCACGCTCCACCATTGGCCTTCCATTTACTTAATTGTTGAATTTCAGTATACACACTTAGCAGTATCAGAATTGTTAACGCATAACCTGTGGGAAACTACTTATGTTATTTTGTTTTACCTTTAGTCGTACAGACTCTGTTCATTTCCAGAGTTACTTAGGTCACTAGTTCCCCCCTCACCCACTTCAGTGAGGTTGTTTCTTACATTTGTGATACAGTTAGATTGTTTGGTCACAGTCTGCATTTCATACTGGGATCCTCTAAAGTCCTAAAGGATTTTTTTAAAAAATTACATACATTAAGGTTCACTTTGTGTTGTAAATTTTTATTGGTTTTGACAAACGCTTTGTGTCATGTATGCACCATTACAGTATCATACAGAAGTTTCACCACACTAAAAATTCCCCTGTGCTTCACCCATTCATCCCTTTTCCCTTCCCCTGCAAATCTCTGACAGCCACTGGTCATTTTACCAGTTGTATGCTTTGTTTTTTCTAGGTCATAAGATTGGAATCATACTGTGTGTGGCCTTTTCACACTAGCCCTTTTTTCACCTAGTGAAACGCATTTAAGCTTTCTCCATGTCTTTTCATGGCTTGATAGCTCATTAATTATTGCTGAACAACGTTCCGTTTATGAAAGTACCATAGTTTGTTTATCCATTCACATATTTAAGGGCATCTTGGTTGCTTTCAGTATTTGAATAAAGCTGGTATGAACATTTAAGTGCAGGTTTGTGTGAATATAAGTTTTCAACTCAATTGGGTAAATACCTAGTGGTGCAATTGCTGGGTTATATGGCAAGATGATGATTAACTTTGTATGAGACCACCGAAGTATCTTCTAGGATGGTTATCTGTGCATCTCTGCTAGCAATGGATGAAAGTTCTGTTGCTCTCCATTCTTGTTAACATTTGGTATTGTTAGTCTTTTGGATTTTAGCTATTCTAATAGGCTTCAGTGGTATCTCATTGTTTTAACTTGTAATTTCCTAATGACAAATGGTATTGAACATCTTTTCATATGCATTTACCTTTTGTATATCTTTTTTGGTGAGGTCACTGTTCAGATCTTTTGATCATTTTTTAACTGGGTGGAATGAAGCTCCCGAGTAGAGTGATTAGATCCACTGAAGATCAGACATGTTAGAATAAATATGCCTAGTGGATTTCTTTGTATTCCACAGGATGAACTACAGGAAGTAGGGGGTATGGAGTCCTGAGATCATGGCATCATAGAATTTTATTTGTGCGTTCATGTGGTCAAAGATTTTGGCAGTTGAAAGCGGAAAAAGGGTGGATACGAGAGTGATTATGAGAAAGGAAATGGCAGGGTTTGGAATCAGTTAGTACGTGAAGGGAATGATTAGGAGGTGTTGGTTATTTCTAGATTAGAGGCTGAGAAAAGGCAAAGTGCCAGGAGTTCAAGTGAAAGGAAGTGGAGAGATGGACTTACATTTATGTAAGTGTTGATCTTCAAGGTTATATCAGGAAGATAAGAACATATAATCAGGTGTGGCAGTAGTATTAGATCTGTGTTTTGTGTGGAACTGTTAAAATCATAATTACAAAGATGCAGGTATTAGTATCTGTAGAGCCCTGGGATGGAGTCACCATCGTGAAGGTCCAGGGAAATCATTTATAGTAATAATTTATATCCTTCCCACAAATTTGGATTTTATATAATCTGATTTGTAAGCGTGGTTGAAATGAAAAAACTTAAATGTTTTAGTTTGCCTTCTCTAGGAGCTGACTCTTGGATGAAGATTTACTGCAAGTATTTTGTTTTAGAAGTCATCCCAGGAAATACCAGTAGTGGGTAGGGAGGGGAAGTTAGCAAATAAAGGGTTTATTATCAAGCAAGTTACCACTGTGGATAACTGGCACTATTCCCACTGGGGAACTCTGAAAGCCAGTGTAAAACATCCTCATAGTTATACTCCTTGAATGGGTGAAGTAGGTGGAGTATATATACCAGCTCCATCCTCATTGGTCAAACTCATTTCCAGGGATATAATATTTCAGACCTGCCATGCAGGGAACAAAATGGACTTAAGAGGTCAGAAAAATCCTCAGGTTAAAAAAAAAAAAAGCAGGTGGTATCAGTCCTGTATAGATGGAACTGGTAATGGTTAGGAGATTTGGGGAGGAGGAACTCCCCTTTTGACTCTTTCTTGATAACCTACCTGCCATGCAGATGCAACATCTCCAACTCATTTTTTTACAGGCCACCAGTTTCCCCTGCTTCAATGAGCCAATGCAACAGCACTTTAGGGTTGACTCCAGGCGTCCTTTGGAACATTGAATCCTCGGTTGTATGAGAGTGCCCCTACATCAACAAGGTTTTCCTTACCAACCTTGTACCTGGACCCCAGGTTCAGCACTCAGATCTAGTCCCAGGCATGTTCTCGTAGCTCCTGTCAGTGCAGATCATCAGGTCCAACAGCTGTTTTGGGGAATTACCCTGTCCTGTCCAAAGCAAAGGACAATATCCTTATTCAATGATGGCAAGACTTGATCCTACTTATTAATCTCGGAGCGGTGAGGGAGGTAGGGGTCAGCATCTTTTGAGGCATGCATCTCCGATGAGGCCTTACATAGTCTGTATGCAGAGGATACTGCCACCCTGTAGCAAGAGCAAGGGAGCCACTTCTAGCTCAAAGGGTTCAGGGGAATCTAGGCTGGACAGTGAATTCAGTCTTCTTAGTAATTTGCCTGCTTTCATAATCTGAATTTGTGCCTGATTTTTAGCACGATCTGCCTTCAAGTTGTAGGAGCTGCACCTACCTTAAAATGCTGCCACGGAGGTCTGGCTGCCACCATGCTTCAGAGTTGATATTTATCTGATTTCAGCCTTGGCATTTTCTTTCTTCTGTGCATCAATATTACTTAATGAAACCCAACCAATTTAATTGTCTTTAAAATTCCCAGCGCCCCATCTCTCTCAAATGCTAAGGCTATTGTATAAGCCTTTTCCATGTCCCTTCCTAGCTCCACCGCAGTGAGAGTCTCCGTAACATCCATGCAGCAGCAACCAGGGGTTCTCAGCAAGCCATTCTCTACGGCACTGGGATCCTAGGCATCTGGTTGGCAGGTGGCCTACTTACACAGTCCATCTTGAAGGTCTGTTTTACAGGAGCCAATCTGTGTTACTTTGGGCACCCTAGATGCAAATGCTGCTAGGTGGACTCAAGTGCAAGTTTTCTGGGGGGGGGTTTGCTCAGTTTCTTGAATTTGTAGGTATGTCTTTCACCAAACTTGGTAAGTTTTCAGCCATTGTGTCTCCATGTATTGTTTAGCACCACGTCACCACACTCCTTTTCTTCTTCTGGGATTTTATGACATGATGAATATTAGACTCTTTGCTTTTGTACAGCAAATCCCTGAGGGTTTATTCCTTTTTGTAAAAAGAAATCTCTTTCTCTCTATTGTTTTTTTACTGTTCAGATTCGATAATTTGTTTGTCTATCTTAAACTTATGTTTGTCATCTCCATTCTGCTGTTGAGTCCCATCTTATGAGTCCCCCCATCAATTATTGTATATTTCAGTTCTAACATTTACATTTGTTTCATATCTTTTGTTTTAAGAGTGTTTGTGATTGCACATTTGAGCATTTTTATAACAGCTGCTTTAAAGTCTGTCAGATTACTCCAGCGTCTGTATCATCTTGTCAGGGCATTTGTTGTCTTTTTCCTTGTGAGTTAAGATTTTCTTCATTCTTTGTTTGCCAAGTAATTTAAAATTGTTTCCTGGACATTTTGAACATTATGTTATAAGGCTTTAGGTCTTTTAAAAATCTTTCGGAAGATGATATTTTTGTTCTAGCAGGCACTTGACGTGGTTAGGTTTAGTCCACAGATTTCTGTCTACCTTCTGTTGGCTGTATTCTAATGGGAGTTTAGTTTTCAAAGTCTTTTCAGTGCTGTTAAATCTGTGCCACGTGTGTGTCTCCCACTTGTCAGCCTGGGACCTAGGTAGAGGTCTTTTTGTAGCTGAGTTTTCAAAGCTGTTGGTGTGATAATTAAGAGCAGATCCCCATATATGCAGGTTGGAGAAGATTCTGGTATTTCATAAACAGCAATATGGGATTGCTTTCCTGAACTGCTGCTCAGCTATCACCCTAGTGATTCCCTCCTATTCTGTTCTCTGGCCAGAAACTGATCACTTTTGCAATTGCGCCATAATGGCAGAGGATAGAGAGAGAGAATATCAATGGGGCCTCTCTTGGAACTGCAGCCAACTGAACAGAAAAGATTCTTTTCCTTACCTTTTTGACTCCTGTAGTTTCTCAGGCCAGCTGCCTTTGCTGCTTTTGCTGTCACCCCCACTTTAGGATTGCCTTTGGGCTGGGGTGGGAGACAATGAAAAGAAAGGAGAGGAAAAAAAGACCTGGAAAATTTCTCCCGCTCTACCCCTAGGCTTGCCCATCATTTAAATAATTCTCTCTCTCTAGCTTTCTTGTAGTTGAATTTGTATTAGCTAACTGTGAGTATAGTACAACTCCATTATAAACTACCCCTAGGCTTTGGTATCTTTTCTTCTCTTCAAGCCAGAACTGGAGGGTTTCTCCTGGATTTCTGTGTGTGCACCACAGTGCTAGGCTTGGGGGTTGTACTCTGTGAAGTTTAAGCCAGGTGATACAAGAGGGAAAAAATGTATAATCACCGCCTTTTCAGTGGTGCTTTGAATTCTGTATTTTTTCCCCATGTGCCTGCTGATATGTACTTTTCACAGACCTCAAGCAGCGCCAGCATACATTCTGCTCATGTTTCTAGTTATTGGTGGAATAAGGGTGTTATGTGCTCACTCCATCTTACTAGGTTGGGGCTGGGTTTTTAGTACCTCATTTCAGTCAGTCATCAGCTGCAGCTGTCTGTTGCCCTCTGTAGAGGGGGTAAGTTACTTCTTAGGCATTTCTTGGTTAGAGAGTATTCACTCAGCTGAAGGCTGTTCACCAGAGAAGCGTGCAGCTGTGATGGGGAGTTAGCAGTCAGCATGCATGGCATCGGGGGTCTGGCAAAGGTCAGGCCACGGAAGGATATCTGGGCAGGGCAGGAACAGCTCTGCTTTTACAATGTTTTTTCCTTACTTGCATTTTGACTTACTTGTCAAGTGTTTTTTAAAGAAACACTTTGTGCTTTATTAGTTTCAAAAAGTCCAAGGACTTTCTTAGAAGGAAAGAAATAGTCTATCATGTTATTATTAATTACAAACAAGATTCTCCCCACTAGATTCATAGACTTCCTGTGCAGCAGTGGCAGGGCCATAATTGTAATAACGAGAGTAGCAGCTACCACTTGGCTTGTGCTTATCTTGGGTCAGGCACTGTCTGTGCATTTAATCCTCTCACAAGCATATGAGCTACATGAAGGTGAAGACTTTGTCTCTTATTCATTACAGTATTTCCAGTACATCTAGATGTGCCTGCCACTTAAGAGCTGCTCAGTAAAAATTGTCAACTGAAGGGTAATGAAGTACATGTAATTTTCATGCCATTTCAGCAACGAGGAATAAATCTTAGAATGATTAAAGCACTTGCCCAAGGATAGACTTCCAGTAATGGAACTGGAACCCAGACCCACAGGGGATGATGATCTTTATTGTTTTGATGGTGGGAACATGCTTACCTAATTGTAGCAGACATACCTAGTGGTGCAGTATTAATTACTGTGGCTTTAGGTCAGGTTGGCAAGCTTTTTCTTGAAGGACCAGGTAGCATTGTTTTAGACCTTGCATGACAGTTGCTGTCTGTTACAGCTGCTCAGTTCTGCCATTGTAGTGTGAAGGTATTCAAAGGCAATACATAAATGAGTAGGTGTGGCTGTGTTCCAGTAAAAATAGAAGTTTTATTTGCAAAAACAGGTAACAGGTCAGCTCTGACCCAGGGTAGTATAGTTTCTTTGGTTTGGCAACTCATTTTAGGTGAATTCTGCTACCAGGGCACATATTCAAACATGGAGATGGGGGCTCTGAAATGGTGTGGTGGTGCTTGTGGTTTGGTGGTCATCCAGGTGATCCAGAATACCTATTGATTTTTTTTTTTTCAAGATTTTTCTGGAAATCAAGACAATTTAGAAAATTGTCATGAAGAACTTAGGGATAGATCTCCAGAATTCTTAGACCCTACTTTGAGGAAAAGTGATGTAAAGAAATAACAAAAGTAGAATAAAGATGTAATAATTGAAATATAAATGACATTATGATATTCTTTGTTTTAATCTATGTAGCATTTAAAATTTATATTACCTAGTGAGAGAACAAGATTGGGGAGGAGGGAGCAAATTTTTGGATATCTTTTTTTATAATTACAGGCTACAGGTACTAACTGCTGTTTTTTTTATCTACGACCAGATTTCATTAGATTTTTGCTGTTTCTGGTTGCTTTTTCTTTGGCTTGCTTTCTTTCTGTTTTAAAGTTCTTTCCGCTTGGGGGCAACTTGTTAAGTAACCAGGATGTGTGTTGAAACCTGTTTGGTAACATTTCAATGACCTTGAAAAGGGACAGTCTTAATTATCAAAACACTGCAGGATGTTAAGGAAATTTAAATTTGCTTTAAGATCTATTTATATAATTAAACTTTCACCAAACACCTTGCTTTTAATGGGTATGTAATTTGTATAGTCATCATTTAATTTGTGAATCTAACCTATTTGAGAACTGTTGATTTACAACAGTTTAATCTACGTGGGAAGTTATTTGGTTTAGGCTATTTGTCTAGATACTTTTTCTTCTAGAGTAAGGCAAAGTTCATGGAATGTACTATTTGTGGTCTAGCTTTGTAGGAATAGAGATTTGAAAATATGCATCTAAAAGCAACAATTAAGAAAGAAATTTAGTGAAAGATTCGGAATTCCATTCTACTACTTCTAAGTTGTATGCCCTTGAGCAAGTTAGTGTTCTTTTCTAAGCATCTGTTTCCTAATCCATAAAATAGGGATAGTAATAATAATAATAATACCAGTGCCCTGGGTTGTTGGAAGGATTAAATGAGATAATGTGTGAAAAGAGTTTTAACAAAGTGACTGACATAGCTTCAATCTAAACTACTATTACATTTGGAAGTTTTTGAATTTGGGTATGAATACCTTTTTTATTTAGTATTGTTTAACATAAAAAAACAGATTTTACTTATGCCTTTTATTTAAAGCTAACTACTCTCATGTTCTTCATTGTAGCCTTTCATATAATTATTTTATAAATTATATTTAGTAACATGTTTATCTGTATAAAACAATAGGGATATGGGGAACCATCTGTCAACTAATCCAGGGCTCTGCAGAGAAAAAAAATTGAAGTTAGAAATAAGATATAGCCCCATATTTTAAGTGCAGGAAGCAAGTGCCTGAGCTCAGTTAAATATTTAGTTTTTCATCTTTTAGAAGCTGTCAAATAAAGGGAATGCTGTTTGTCTTTTTCTGTACCAGGCTTCTGCCTTATTTTTACTGGTCCTTGCTTATTATATGTGCATATACAACTTGGTTTCCCATACCTCTTCACAACAGAATGATTAGCACTTGGTTGTATTATCAAAATCACAGTGGTTTATTTTATCTTTCTCTGTCTCTAGGATGATTGAGGAAAGTGGGAACAAGCGGAAGACCATGGCAGAGAAGAGGCAGCTGTTCATAGAAATGCGTGAGTCTTTGTGTGTTTCTGGAATTCTTGTTAATATGGATGGGAGAGTCTTCTTTCCTTTCTTTTTCTTTTCTTTTTTTCTGATCAAGTCACAGCTTTCATCAGTTAGAAGTTCTGTGTTACAAGCTTTAGAAAGGGAAGAATGGGTGGTAAAGAATCATGGAGTTGGAGGACCCCAAGCCAGAGTATGTATTTTGATTGGATTGACTTGAATTGCTTTCTTAAGCAAAGTCATGAATTATAAGGCAGAAATGTTACCTGGAATATTTGTAAGTTTAAGGCATGCCAGTCAATTTAGACCATGAACTTGCAGGTGGTGATAATAATTAATACATTATATAACTTACACAAGATACAAATTCTAAGGTAGAGAAAACTAAGTGTTAAGACAACATTTAAAGGGAAAACTAAAAGCATGAACGTGTACTTTGAAATATTACTTTACTATGCAATTTTAAGTCTTCTGAGAAAAATACATTCTCATATAAAATTCAAACAAAGAAAAAGATGAGTGACAGGAGTGGGGCCATTCCAGTATTTGAAGGGTTGTTTTGCTCTGTGATTACTTGTCTATGTGACCTTTACTGCGTGACCTTGACCAGCACACTCACACTTGGTGGACCTCAAATTCCTTCCCCATGAAATAGGGTTATTAGTCTGTACCAGTGATTGTGAAATCTTTTAAAATCATTGTACTCTTTTTTTTTCAAATGAGATCTTACAAGGACTCTCAACATAAGAGTGTCATAAAATTAGTACTGCTTGGTTGAAGAGGGGAGGCAGGAGCCCAGCCTGAAATAGCCCTTCAAGTACTTGTAGAATTCTAGAATTCTACATATCACAGAGTGAAAAATCAGTGGATAAAGTCTCAGCATACCCTTTCAACTGTCAAGATATTTTATATCTTTAGAGTCTTAGTAATGGGAGGCAGACTTTGACTCAACTCAGATCTTTGTTATCTGGTCAAGCATAGACTAGGTAGCTATTTGCTAAAGATGGCAGAGAAGAAAATCTGGGGGAGATAGTCTCAGTGATCATTAAGGACTTTGGTAGTTCTGACTCCTGAATTGCTAGTCATTCAAGCCAGACACGTTGGAGCCATCTTCGTCTACCTCACCTTCCACCTCGAAAGAAATCACAAAGTGCAGCTTAGTTTTACCTCATCAGTGAGTCTTGGGTCTGTGTGTTCCTCCTACTGTAATGAATTTGAATCCAGGCTCTGCAGTCAGACTCCTCTTGGGTTTGGATCTTGTCCCTCATTTACTTACTGGCTGTATTACCTTAGGTGAGTTACTTATCTCTATGTACTATAGTTTCTTCACCCATAAAATGAGAATAGTACCTCCTTCAGAAAATTATTGTGATGATTAAATGAAATAATGTGAGTAAAGCACTTAGCACAGTGCTTGACACAGAATAGTTGTTGTTCAATATGGCTAGTTGGGTTTACTATCAATATTTTTACCATTGTTACTTTTCTAAACTAAAGCAATCAGTTTCTGGTCCCTTCTTCCAGTCTTGAGCCTCTCAAATCTGTGAGCTCTGATGCTGCCAGACTGAAATATATAAATGTGTTTCTTTCTTTCTTTCTTTCTTTCTTTCTTTCTT